>NC_031768.1:95778882-95887893 GCF_001522545.3 Parus major
TATATATATATATATATATATATATGTGGTTGGGTTCTTTTTGCCAACTATTTGGGAACATTCTGCTAGATTTCTACAGAGTATAATTGGCCAGACCAGTGCCTAGATGCATTAGTGCACGAAGCAGGGATCAATAACATGGTAGAAGCTATAGGGAGCTGCCCCTGACAGTTGCCAGAGCATGCAGCCAGTCTCTGCCCCTGGACAAGCCCCTCCACACCCAGCCTTCACTGGATGCAATATAAGGCACCAGGTGAAACAGATAATTAAAAGACCACCTTTTTTTTTGCCTCAGGAAGTTGTACTATTTGAAAACAAAACAAGGCAGGAGACATCAACATCACAAACCTGAATGGCAAGAGAAACCTCTGAGAAACACCAAGGTGGCACTCTCAAGCAATGGAGGTGGTGATCAGTGGCCTAGGATGAAATCCTCATTGATGATAGAATGGTCAACAGAATTTCTTTCTTGTCTTGAGGGGAGGGTCTTTATAGAGTGAGCTTGAGGCATTTGCAGAACATTTTAAAGATATTTAGGTGTCTGATTTAATTTTTAGAGGTAGAAATGGCTCTACATGTCTTTGACCCTGCAGTTTTAAAATCACTGATGTTCAGTCATTGACTTAGTGGCATAGAGATTAAAGCTTTGCAGCAGAAGAAAGATGAAGCTTCCAGTATTGATATTAATGTGCTATTTACTCTCCATTGAATCTAAATTACACTTGCAGAGCAGGTTCTTTGCTCCTATTCTTTTTTGCATAGTAAAGTTATGGCAGGAACAAGTATGTTGCACAGTTATAGAGGCATAGGTGTATTAGAAGAATTAGTTTTCTGTATTTTTTGAGAATAAAAAATACTGTAAGCAGTATCATGTCTAAGAAGGCCTTGGTTTTCAGATAGTCTCAGGCTCTGGTAGCTTAATTTTTCTATCATTTCTTTTTTAATTGTGTTTGCTATGGGAATCCAAGAGTGACTTTTTATTGTTGTTGTTATTCTCATTGTCTTGCCTTGTTCATTTTGCTTTTTGGCAGTCAGTAAGAGTAGTGCACACCTTCCCTGCAGTTTTCTTGAGCCTGGGCTTAGCTAAAGCTTCAAGAGGCTGATCATTTTTGTTCTTTGATCCAAGTGGGGTTTCTGTCTAAAGCTAAAGAGGCTGCTCTTACCCTCCAAGTCAGACTCTGAAACGCTGCAGTAGAGTTTCCATTCTCATACATAAATGGCAAAGGACCCGGACAAACCTCCTTAATTCAGCGGAAAGACTCTCTTTGACTTCACCAGATCTGGATCAAAGACAAATTAAGGGGGTGTTTTTCTTGCTAGGCAGCATTTCAGTGTTGATACCGTAACTGTCAGACTGAAGGAGATGATGGAAGGAGGGATACTGAAAGTAAATGTCAAAGGGATAAAATATGGGTAGATTTAATTTAATTTTCCTTCTTTGTTGGGTCAGTTCATTTTATCTTGAAACTGAATACAAGCTCAGCTCACAGATCTTTGCAAAATCTTCCAGACATAATGTGATTTGGGAAAATAAGTGGTCCACATTTTCTTGATGTGACAACATATGGGTATTAGCATTTTTTCATTTCTCCAATCAATATAAGTAAAACATGCAGAAGGAAAACAACTCATGCAGTAGGACTTGGATTATTTTTTAATACTGTCAAGATTTTATCAGTCAGCAAATGAGATAAAGAAAGGATAAGTCAATTTGAAATTACATTGGACAGCAGTGAAGCAGACTCCCTCTTCTCAATTTGTGTCAGCTTTTGGATTTCTTTTGTAAAGAAGTCCTAGTATTTTAGTAAGCACATGGAATGGAAAGAGAGAACGACTCTGTATTGCTTCTCTGCAATCCCTTTGCAAGAGCTGCTCTTTTAATTTCCCAGAGGTTACCAGCATACTAACTTTTTTTTGTGTGTGTTTTAATTTGAATTATGAGGAGTAGGAGCAGAAGGATCATGTTCAAAAATTCTTTTATTTTGCTCCTTGAAAGGGAAATTCTTCACAATTAAGAAAGTCTAATTGAAGTCTTTGTGTGTCTGTGTGTGTGCATGTGTGTGGTGTTGTTGTTTTTTTTCTTTCTTTTATTCACTTCATACCTCAGTTTCTTTGGCATTGCCACAAAATATAAAATTTTCTGTGTAATTGGATTGTGGCATAGGAAAAAAAGGTAGCAGTCCATATTAACTTATTGTTTTAAATGTTCCCAAGCATTTGTCCACCTGAAATGGTTCAAGCATGACAGAAGAATTAAGGGACTGTAACTTGACTTTGCTGTAAAGAAAACATTAGGACACTCTCCTGCTCTCCAGCAATCAGTACAAACAACAAGCAGAGGCAAAAAATACTAAGATACAATTAAGGAGATACAATACATGTATCTCAAACTTGTAGTTAGGGCTGACTTAAACAGAATTTAATATACCAGACACATTGCATTGCAAGTGAATTCTCATTCTGCCAAAACACTAACAGATGTTTAATCAATAAGATGGACCATAAAGGGCAGCACAATTAGTAGGTCTGAGAAATGTTCTCCTGTGATGTTAGAAAGCTGTAATCATGGACCAGATCTCATAAGTGTTTTGCACAGATGACACATAATACCAGTATTCTAGCTTATAGAAAAGGCTGCATGGCACTTTTAATACAATTACAGGCACAAAGACACAACAACCCTGATCTTAGAGAATCTTTTTAAACAAATATCAAAACTGTCACTGAATTAAAGGAGAAAGAAAAAACTGAAGTCAGCTCCTTTGACACAGTTCCCTGATGCATTTTTTGGTTGCATTTTTGCTGAGATGGGCACAAATACCAACCCCCACTCTCCTCAACATGCCTCCCTTTATTTCTTAAGGTAGAAAACTCAAAACCACCTCAGGATGTGAGGTCATGTACAGCTGATGTAAGCCATGGTCCTGCCAGCATGAGACAGGACAGAAGGGAGTAGCCAAAGCATCCTGAGGGTGCTCTGATTTTGCTTGAAAGGCAACACTTCTAGGTCTCTCCAACATTGTGTTTTTGTATTACATACTCCCATGTGATTGGGACCCCAGCTAATCACCCTACCATAGTCCCCCTACCATCTGTAACTCAGCTTCCATGGTAGGAGGGAGAGGTTCCCTGCTCCTGGAGAAGCACAGAAAGGAGAGTTATTGAAGTGATTTTTTGAGTCCTTGACTCCTTATTTTTTTTGACAGTGAAATCATAATTTTGAGCAGAATGGCAACTGGGACCATCACTGGGTTCATGGCTATGGTGAGAGGTTTTTTTTACCCAATCTTCCCCTCAAAATTCTCTGTCTTTGTCAGAATATGACTAAAAAACAGTGGAGGAAGTTCAAAAAAACATTATCTTTCTTAAAAAAAAAAATTTAAGTCCTGGCTGTGCATCTTGGTCTTGGGTTTCTCCAGCAGTAAGAAGCCATTATTTAGACAAGTGTTCTCCCATCCACAGCACATTCAGAAACGTAATCCTCCAAATTTCTGGGATTTCAAAAATGTTGCCTTTGTGCATGAATTTGAACTTCGCTATTTAATGGTTTAAAGGAATCAATACAGCAGTGTTGAGTAGTCTGGATTCTCCATACTTAACCTGTAATTACAGCTCCTTACTGAAAGTTATAGCTGGGCTGCAGCCCTTCAAATCTTAGATTAATCAGACTCAGCTTAGCGTCCCTGCCTATAAATTCCAGAAAGTTAGATTTATTTCAATATAGTGAATCATGAAGATTTTGGCAACAACCTGAAGAGTATATTTTTTTCCATGGGAAAATGAAGGAAGAAATATGGTTGGATGGATTATGTAGAGGGGAAAAAAAGTCCCCTTCAAAGGCATGTTCTACAACTTAATTAATAAATAGTCCACTGATTGGCTGGTGCAGTGATAGGCTTCATTGTAGCTAATGAAGCTTCATCAATGTATGCCAGATGAGAATCTGAAAAATAAGTCTTCATGTAAGATTTATAAATAGTACAGAGGAAATACATTGTCAGAAAATGTGAACAGTAGCCCTATTAATGCATCCTTTTAATTTAGTTATTCCCAAGGAGCATACATCTCAGTGCTCTGGGCCTGAAGTAATGGGGGTCATTTTTATCCCATGATGGATGTTCCAGGCACATCCCATAATGTGTGTCCCATGAAGTGCAGCTGCAGGCTAACCCATAGGCACACAGCAGTGGGTTGGTGGGCTGCTGTACCTGCTGGGCACAGCTCCCTGTGGGACTGCACCCTTCTCCCAGCCAACAAGGACCCCCAGCACTCCCTGGGGTGAGCACCTTCATCCCTACTCTTGTAACAGTGGCACCTAAAGGAGGGGGGACCTCAGTCATCAAGTGGGTGTCTCTTTGTACCATAAAACCTCTGAAACAGGAACAGCTGGGGAGGAGGACTGTGAGGAGAACAGGGAGGATACAGAGTGCCTGTCTTCTGAGAGCAAACTGGGAAAAGCTTGGAATGTTCAGCCTAGCAAAATGAAAGCTGAGATGAGATCTGATTGCTATCTATAAATACATTACGAGGGTAAACACCAGGGAGGGAGGAGAGCAATTTAAGCCAAAGGACAATGTTGGCACGGGAACAAATGGGTCTAAACAGGCAATGAATAATTTTTGGCTATGTAATAGAGCAAAGTTTCTGAGCATTGGAAGAGGGAGACTCTGGAGCAGCCAGAGGGGACAAGCTGGAGCTTAAATCCTTTTGAGACAGCGTACTGACATGGCACAGAGATGTGCCAGCTGTGAGCTGGACCTGGTAACCCAAGTCATCCCTTTCCACCCTCTGCCTGTCCCTTCTCAGTCATCAGCAGGTGGAGGGATCTGCCCCTCAGATTTGTCTTCTCAGAGTCCTGTCCCATGCACTGCTGTTCTTCACTGGGAATGTCAGCAGCCTTCAGGTGTGAGGCAAGCTTGGTTTGGGTAGGAACTGTGCTGTCTTTTATATATTCTCTGTAAGTCAGAAATTTAACTTACCCTGTGAGTGAATATATATATTTTTAAATAGGATGCCTTTTTAAATGGAATAAATTTTCTTCAAATTACAGTAGAAAAAGTCAGAAGTTTGAAAAACTGATGAAGAATTTGATGTAATTCTGACGCTGATTTGTTTTCATAAAAGCCTTTTTGGAAGCAGTCAGACTAACTATAAAAATATTTTTGGATTATTCTTGATTGTTTGTTTCATGACCTTGCATTTTTTCTTTCCAGTCAGTATATAAAAACATAATCTAATTTAATGTACTTCATGAGAACAGACTTAAATCCAATTTTCATGTATGGAAGCATCTTCTAATATTTGAGATGGTATATATTACTTGGGAAAAATAGCTGGGATTTTCTTACCTCTGTTTTGCTTCTTTGATAGTCTTTGCTGTTCATACCTACATGTTTGTAATTGCTTATGTGTACATATATGTGTGTCCATACATTCAGTTAGATTTTATGTGTTATTTTTTTTCTGAATGCTTTCAAGGAGACACAAATTTGTCCTCAATTGAATTTCAAATTTTCAACTATCAGCCAAAGATACCAAAAACCAGTTTGGATTTTAACACATTTTTAAAGCCTTCAGGACCCAGTTTTGTTCAGTAACTCTCTGCTTAGGACATTTACCTGGTAGGATGTGGGCACAGATTAAGCCCCTCTCTGCCCAAGGGCAACTTAGGGCCCCTCCAGCATCTCTTTTTCCAATAATGTGTCCCAAGGCTTAGATCTGCACCCTGTTGAAAAGGCTGGGGATGGAGAGCTGTTCTCAGTCCTTCCCGTTGGTGTTATTCCATTTTGGATAACCAACTGATTTCCTGATGTTTTAGCATTCTGACCAGCAGCTGCAGAATCGCTTGTGCTCCCTCACCAAATATTTAAGTATGCTATTCAAAGTGGAGCAGTTTGAGCAAACCAGCCTGAGGGAGGCCAGCTTCAGTGTGCACTAATAACTTAGCAGTTGAAAGAGAGACTTACTTGGGAAGTAAGAAACCCTAGGTCAAATCATTGCTCTGAATCTGTAAGGTGAAAAATAAGAATAAAATTACCTACTTTAATCTGGTCCCTATTTTCACCTATTATAAATGGTTCTTCATTATTATTATTTAATTAAACCAGAATTTTATTCCCGGCTCAGCTGCCAAACTGAACATTTCCTGCTGATGTGTGATGGGTTCACATGGAATATTTCATGATGCTGCAGTACCATTTTGTCCCATCGATTGCCTAAGCACAGCAGCTCTATGCCACTCCATACATTGCAAGTCTCAGGACGTGCAGGCAGTACACCACTCTGTACAGCAGACAGACATTTGAACTGGTTTTAGTTATCTCAGGTACTGAAGCAGAATAGCCACGTTAGCATGATACAAAAGTAGAGTAAATTAGCCCTGGAAATGTTGCACCCATTACTGTCACTACCAATTACAATAATTAATGTTATTCATCTCTAGGCAGCGGATTAAAACTGAACTAACCCATTAGTAACTGAATGTCACTGCAACTGGAAGGTTGTTGGATTGCCTGCGTGAAGGTGGTGATTTCATTTCAGTTCCTACTGGCAAATGGCCATGTTCTTTAAATGAATAATAAATGAATACACAACAAGCAAAATCTTGGCTCCCTGGAGCCCTCCATTAACTGAAATGGTGCAGGACGCAAACACATCTGTGTCAATTATTGAAAACTTTATCATGACACCATATATTCTGGGTTTTAATACAGAAAGGAGTCAAGGATAGAATGGATCATGGAGTCTGAGGGGCTCTATTTCTCCTTCAGGTGATCCCTCTAGAATTAGGGTGTTCAAGTACTCATTTATAAGTTTTTAGCAGATGAATGAATGCATGTTCCACTGCTGCTTGTTTGCACTATTTCCTGTTTGTTTTTAAAATGATCACTTACAATGAAACAGGGACACAGTCTGGGGAGAAATCACCCCTCAGATACAGCACATTGCATTACTATAATGAGATTATTTTATGCATTTCTGTGTAAGCACACACTAATCAGTTCTCCAGGACTGTTCCAAAAAATAAAATAGAGCTTAAGTTTTCCAGACCCATTAGTTGTAATTTGCTAAGCATGGGAAAGAAAACCTTATATTCAATTCTATAAATAGGTACTGCAATTAGACAATAGTTAAGTTTCTTCAGATTATTTATTTCATTTGTCTGTAGTGTCTTTTCCAAATCTGATGTTTTTTAATCCTTACACTCTTAGCTCCTGTTTAACATATCCTTTGGCAAGCTGACATGTTTTGACACCCCACCTCCCCACATGGTTTCTTCTTGCTTGCCCCTTGGTGAATGAGAAACAAGCAAGGAGAATTAAACTGTCAAAAGCAGAAAACAAGACTCATGCAATTTATTAAAAAGAACTATGAAGAAGCTACGTCTGGGGGGAGGTTATTGTTGGGGTGGCTTTTTGGGAAGATTGGGTTGGATTTTTTGCTGTTGTATTTATTAATATGACTTTTTCTATGCAATATAAAGGACTATAAATGGGCCAAAAATTTAACCCTAATGTGGAACTGACAATATCTAGCTACTAGTCTGCAGAGAAATAATTATTTGTGGTGTCTGTTGCTAGAGCCCGTAGCGAAGATGAACAGTTAACTTTGGGGTCTTGCTAGAGGGGTGCTGAATGGGAAAGAATTACTTCTCTGAGCTACATACAATATAATTATCATGTTTTGGGTGAACCCAGAGCAGAAACAACTTCCTTTGCATCACACTTATTGGATGCCTTGCATGCCATTCCTTCAGGATAAGATAAATTCATATGGAAGAAAATGTCATTTTCATTTTCTTTTGAGATGTGGCACCCAACTGCCGTGTTTTTGTCTTCTTTTTTTGAGCTCCTCAGCATATAGCCATGTCCTGTTCCACTCTAGGCTGTCATGTACACTGAGCAAGGCACTTTCAGCTGTGGAATTTGAGGGAAAATCAATAATGAAATCATTAAAGCACAAACCTCTCAAATGCTCAAACTTCCAGGTTGTAGTCCACGAACTCCCAGGACAGGATAAAGGTGTAAATAATTATTAGACTGCTACTGCTTCTCAGAAGCTTATCTCTGCATTTTGTCTGCAGCATTAATAGAGACACAGCTTTCTAATTGCATTATATACATTATGTTACATTTCAGTCTTGGTAAAGCAAATTAATCAGCCGTGTCTAAAAATAATGACCGTGGATCTTTAAGCTAACTGTGCATCCCAGCCACCTAAAATCTTACTCCTACGTGGTTTGCAGCATCGCCCATGCTCATAGACAAGCAAGATGTTCATGCTGCAACATTTAGACTCTGCAATTCTTTCAATATGTGAGGTGCTAATCTGCTAAAATTCTCCTGATAATTATTTTTTCTATGCTTTATTTGTCCTTATTAAATTACTGAAACCCCTGGGCTGAGACTTTCAAATATTTGCCTCTGTCCTACACAATCCTCTTTATCTCTAGGACTTTACCCATGGGATGGAGCTTTAGATCACAGTTTTAGTTACTGAGAAAGATTTATCTGTGTCAGCCAAGGTAAGCACCATAGGTCTGTCGAGGAGGCTACACAAGAGACAAGACTCCACAGTGGGGAGCTGCACAAGTGGCAGGGAACATGATGGTGACAAAGTTACACACATCTCTAGTTCCAACCAGAGGAAGATGGCTTTAATCTCTTTGTGGGACCTCATTTGTGGATACTGCCAGAATGGAAATGGTTTTTCTCCCATGCACCCTGCATTCATTTTCTCTGCACAGGTCCTGCAGACCTTCAGGATCCAGCTGATAAACAGTGGCTTTGCCTATGCCAGTAAGAATATATTAGATTGCTGAAGGGAAGATTTGAGCAAAAGGGTATTTTTCTCCCTGTGTTACAAGAAAAGGATATGCCTCACACTTTGTGCCTATTGGAGAACTCTCCTGAGACTGTGTTTCATAAAGGTGTTTGTTTATTCTCCAGCAGAAGAGTTACCCAGAAGACTCCTGACTCAGTTGTGCTCTTAGTGCTGCCAATTCAGTGATGCAAGTTTAGTAAGCTGCAGAGAAATCTCACTGGAAAGATGGATACAGAAAGACAAACTGAGGCTCTGTCAAAGACAGGGAAGGAAGATTTTTGTTCTTAATGTGGCAGTAAATCCCACATTGTAGAAACTGCATTAATAACAGCACCCCATATGTCTACAGTGGCACTACCACTGTGGTAGAGAAGCTCTCAGTAATCCTTTCAGCTGCTTTCTTCCCTGCAGACCCCAAAATGTAGCTGAACCCACAAAGTCCTTGTTGGGATTTTCTTTTTCTGTTGCCTCTTTTTACAAGACACAGCTGGCACTTCTATTCAGCACCCATGAGTACACCCGTTGCAATTCCTTGCTGCAATATTTCTGTCTCCATTGTCACCCTGCTTCCTGTTGTGCTGCTGTAAATGAATCGATTTGTGCAATTAGCACTGGAGCTGTAAAGTGCCCAATAACAGGGAAAACAGGAGCCTGTGAACTGAGGAAACTAGGTGCACAACCAGGCTGTGTGGTGTCATGCTGCATTTTCTTCATGAACAAAAGGAGAATTTACTCACTGCAGTTTCAAGGTATTTGGAAGTATTATAACAGTAAAGATCTCAGCCAGATGATTCTTGTAGTAGCTGGGAAGTACCACTGATAGTAAACTTAACATAGATTTTTCAGGGTGTGCCTTTTTACTTTAGTGTACTGTGCTTGAGAGTTAGCAGAACTGGTGTTCAAAGTGATCATTGGCTAAAATAAAACTTTACATAAAACCAAGACTGTCCAAGGACATTTTTACCTAAATAAATGGAAATGTTCAGTCTTTCTCCCAGTAAAATATGGCAGTCTGGGAACTCTGCTGGCACAATGGAAACAGTGTGAGAGAACAGAGTGCAATTTGACTGCCACTAGACTTGCATTTGAAGCCTGCAATAGCTGGAACTTATAGGAACCACAAGCTAGATGTAAGTTGTACATGAGTGATACCACCAGCATGTGGCAGAGATCCCAGCCTTCAAAAACACATGCAGAAAATGCAGGACCACAGCTCAAAGTGATGGAACTGTATTGTGTTGTCCAGTTTGGTGAGGATGAGGAAGCTTGTGCTAAAATGCTATCCTGACCTTTAGAGAGGATCTCGGACTGACATATTCATGCATGGCTGTCTACATTTAAAGGATACAGCAGCAGTACCCACTAAATAAAGTCTTTCATGATTTTCCATTGAATTCAGTGTAACTGCTCAAGTGTGTAAATGTTACTCAGCTGTATGTATAGTGTCAGGACTTCAGACATGATGGACAAGTTCATTATAAATAGATCAAAATATTGATGAAGCTCAAGTTGCAGTTGTAAATTTTGCATTAGTTTTTAAATATTTAGACTACTCTCACATTTGGAATAATTGCTCTAAGATAACAAAGCAAGTCTAATGTTGATGATTACATCTGTTCACTGCTTCTTGACACTGGAGATGAATTGATGGAGATGATGTGATGGATTTTTTCCAAGCACCTATAACCCTTGTATCTTAATGCTGGTATATTGGGAACATGGAAAGCAAGAATTTGAGGACATCCACTTTAGGGCTACAAGGTTCAGAACCAAACAACCCTGATTTAGTGGTAGGGATACACATGCTCCACACAGTGTGAATAATTGCTCACTACAGAACTGATATCTCATGCTGTAATACAGGACCTTTTGAGATTGTCTTCGTTCTTCTTTTCCTCTTTGTCCTATGCTATCACACAAAATCCATTTAATTAGAGATAATAAGGGTGCATGGGAGGTAGATTCCTGGATTGAGCCATCATTTTTATATCAAATATCCATTCTATTTCAGCTTTTAAGAAGAGAAACCACTTCATGTATTTAGCATAGTACTGACCCACAGCTGACACATGCTGCCCCTCCCAGCACCACCAGGTTTAAAGATGTTCTGATATTTATGAATGCACAAAGTCACATGACTCATTTATCTCCAGACCTGAGGCCCCATTATCATGTCAGCTCGCTTGCTCAACCTTAAATCCTTACAGAGAGAAATTAAAGAAAAAGCTGTAACAGAACAAATATCCCTTAATCAATTGCCCTCTGACACCTCTCACTCAGAGGTTGGCACTTGCAAAATGAATTAGTGTAATAAGCTCAATATGTACAGCAGATGGCATGGACATTATAATAAAAGTAGATGAAATAAAACCTCAAATAACTTGTAATGATTTATGACTATTGATCCCACTAAAGATTCCTCTTCCTTCAGGGATGGGAGTAAAGAAGGAAACATTAGCTAAGTCCTTTCTTATATATTGTGTATATATTTTTTTCTCTTCATACTGAAGTGTAAAAAGCACTGAATGTAGAACACCTCTAAGCATTCAGGTAAAAACCCTTTTATATAAAAGTTTAAATAAATTTTCTATTTGAAGTAGTTTAAATAGGATTTCAAAGTGATATTTAAAACAAAACTGCTTTATGAAGTGATTTTTGAGTGGGGGGAACAACATCTCTAAATCTCTCAGCTTTATGGGGCATATCCATCTGCATCAGTCACATTGCATTATGTTGTTTCACAAAATGTCATAACATCTCATAGGACATATTTTTTCTGAAAAACATTTTTACCTAAATGGTAGGGTATGCTATTCACAAGGAAAGTGAGATTAGCTGGCAAGGTATGACAATATAGAGCTGAGGGGAAAACAGAAAAGCCAAAGACAAGAAACTTAATTCAACTTTCCCTTAGAAATAATATATTCTGAAGAAAGGGAGGGGGAAAAAATCTAAAAAACACTGTTCCTGCACATGTATTAGCAGGCAATAAAAAATGTCTAAGCCTTGATCTATGCAAGTTCAATCTCAGATCCCAGCTCAGAAAATACTTTCTCCTAATGGGGGCTGCACATATGTCATTGTGATTGCTACAGTGAGGAGTTTAATTTCCAAAGCCCAGAAGATGAAAGAAATAACATCTATAAAAAGTTTAAGTATAACTGAGTTATCTGCTGGTTACGTGCTACTCAGTTCAGGGAACTATTTGCACAGCTTAACTCTGTCTTTAGGCTAGCATTTGTTTAATACAACTGACCTCGAAACTACTTCAGCACAGCGGGAAAGTTACGCACTAAATTAAAGCTGTCATGCAGACTTAGGACCTTGTTAAATTATTTAACCTATTAGCGCAGCTGAGAATTAATTTAGGTAGAAGGAATTTACCCCTGTTAATTTACAGACCTTAACAATGTCTCATATTCAGCATAGAGGTGAGCGACACGTGGGGGTTTTATTCAACCAAGCACCACTGATTCACACAAACAGCTGTAATTCTTTTAGGAGAAAGCCTTTCAGACTCCTGACAAAAGGAGAGAGCCTTTCAGACCCCTTGGACAGGTCCCACTGACAAAAACCTGGGATTACTGATTACTGGTGATAAAGGTTTTATAAGATTATGTGATTTGCCATACCATTCAGGATATCATGTGTGAAATTGGGTGGTGACTGAAAATTGACAGAATTGGTATTACTGGGTTTATTAACAGTTTCAACAAGCATCTGAAGTCCCTAACTGAGAAGCAGCACCTAGTTACACTCAGTGCTGTACCAGCCCCTCAGAGGGTCATCTACTGAAGGGCAGTGCTTGTCTGAAATGAGTTTTACACACCCAGAGGCAAATTAAGGCTGTTTGAAGGAGGGGAGAACCCTTTCTTAGGAAATTTTTGGAGCTGTTTCCATCTATCTTGGTAAAGAATAGTCTCGTGTTTTAAAAAAATAAAAGGATCATCTGTATCATTTCATCAGTTTTAATCACAGTGGGATTTGGAATTGTTACAGAACCATTCTGCTTGTTGTGATTAAAGTATTGAGAAAAAATGGCATCTTTTCTCACCTGAAACTACATTAAAAACATTTCTTTAAAAGGTCTTCTTTTCTCCCAAACAAAAAAAAAGAATAGTAAAAAAAGGCATGTGACAGGCTGTCATTATAACTATATAGGAGAGGAAAGTGAATAATCAAAAGAGGCTACAGCACAGGAAGGCTGAGGCTTTGCTGTGTTCACCTCCTGGAAAGCTATTTTTACCTCTCCGCATGCTGTAAGCCTTGTGGTGGGCTGCCATGGTGCTGGGGGGAAGTGAAGGTCCCACACAGGGCAGCAAATCCAGCTGCCAGCACTGCCCCAGAGGGAGGGAATGGCCAGGCTGGGCACAAGTGGGGCAGGAGCTGGGGCTGGGTAGAGCAGTTTGTCTTTGGGTGGGTGTCAGGTCCCCACGCTGTGCACACAAAAAGCCCTATCAGCACAGCCGGCTCCTTGATGGGTGGTGGTGCAGCTGAGCCTCCCAGACACGTACAAGACACAGCTGCTCTTTTATCTTCAGGGTGGTTTGTAAGACACCCTCTACATCTTTATGGGGAACTTTGCAAAACTGTTTACAGTACTCTGCCTGTAGAGATGTTTAGGTGCCTTTATTAGTGTTTAATTTCATGGATCCGTATGCAACACAGCTTCCAAGCCCAAACACTAAATTCTTCCAGCTATCAACAAAATTTTGTTAATAAATTAAAAACCTGCCCTTCCTTTTATGAAGATGAGTGGAGTGAAACCTAATCATGTCTGTCTTTTTTCATGCTCTGATATACATAGCATACATAAATACATATATACATATATACATATATACATATATACATATATACATATATACAGACCTCTTTTGCCCTTTCAGTCCCTTAGTGGCCCCAGCCCCTTGTCAGCATCACATGGCACAAAGATGGCTTTATAGGTAGTGCTCTCAAAAAACATGAATTTGGTTTGGTCAGAGCAAATCTTTACTTCAAGTTGAAATACTATTGAGAAATCGCGACATGTCATTTCAGAAAGTTCGTTTGGAAATAGCTGGGAGGAAACTTGCTCAAGCTATATCAAGCAGGCCTGTCAGACCATTCAGCATCCCTTCAGGAGGATTTCCATAGATTTTTAAGGGACTATTTGAGTGAGACCAGGCTACCTCTGTCTTTTAACACAGTCCTGCCGTCCATGCTTGAAGCTGGATTTTGCAAGTAGATTTTTTTCGAGACCTTATATTGTGTGTTTTTTGATGCATCCCCAGGCAAGCAACCATATACCTGCTGTCTCATTTGTCATGGTATAATTGTCAACCATGGCCTAGCAGGTTATGCAAGGTTTGCAGTGTGAAGGGGTTGTCCACCTGAAAAGCCTTTGACTTCCAGCAGTTCTCTTTATTTAGAAGTCATGGTGTGAATGTAAGGGAAAATCATTTTCTTTCACCTTTGAATTAGAAAAGTAAAAAATTCTAAGCAACACATACTAAATTCTGTCCTCAACCCAACAATAAAAAACAGCTATAGATTAATCCCTGAGAGACAATAACTCTGCTCAAATACTGGATAAAACAGAGACTTTTTCATTTTTCATTGCCATTTTTTTTTCTCTCTTTTATCAAACATTTTAGCTACCTTTCTGTCCACATATTTAGCCTTCTTTTCTGTTCTTGAAGGTCTTAAAAAAATTAATGCATTAGAGAAAGGCAGAGAAAACAACAAAAACCCCTTCCTTAACATAACCATGTTTAGTCACACTTTATTGAGGCTGAAGGATGGTGGTTTTATGAAAATCCTTGGAGAACGTTTCCTAAGACGTCACTTCCAAGAAACGTGGTGGCTGCAAGTGTGATAATCATTTTGCAATATGATAAAAGCAAAATAGCTTAGGTTGAGTGCTGGCAGTGCTCCAGCTGCATCCTCCTGCCCCACCTGAACTCTCAGCACACCCACTTTCCCACAGGTAAGTTGTACAGCGATTCAAAAGGTAATCACCCTGAGATAATTTCTACTTTTCCAGAATAGGATGAAATAAAAAGCTCCTGTAGCTCAAGTAAATGAGAAAATTGTTTCTGTGCTTTGGGATTCTTAAAGGTTAGGAGAAGCAGAAATCACTGGCAGTTAGGAGCACCTGAAAATAAAGCCATTGAAGGAGACAAAAAGAAATAAGGTAAAGAAAGGGAATCATAGCTGGGTCTTGGGTATTGTTTAGCTTCCAACAAGCTTTTATGGCTGTTTTTACAATCTTATTTTTCAGACCTTCCCCTTCCCACTGTGTTAATGAGGCAGGAACTGACCTGCCTACTTATTTTCTGGCTTCATACTTAGCAATGGGGCAACATGCTGAACAGCTGACTGTGTGCACTGTATTGTGGATCAGATCTACGCTCTTTTGTGACTGATGATTGTTATATCTCTGAAAAAGTATACACCAAGTTCCACATTTATATTTGCTTTGGGTAGATAATGGCATTTTCTCCCAAGCAAGCTTTCCTTTCTCCACAGCATGATCACCAGACATCATGCTGAAGTGACATATATTATTCTAATTAACTCCCTTAGATTTAAGGAGAAATGTTTCTGTAGCTGCATGGAACTCCATAGAAATTTGCCGTGAGCTCCACACATTTCATTCAGTACTTGCAAGCTATGAGCAGCTCACAGATGTGCCAGCTCTGTTTGCAGGGCAGCTCTGTACCCTCTCTTGGACAAGGAGTCTTCCCCTCACCTCTCTTTCTCTTGCAGCCCATGGCCTTGGTCTCCTTCCCATTTATAAGTGTTACTGGGAAGCCTTGAGTACAGACTGAGGTGACATTGCCACTGGTGGCACATCTAAGAAAAAGTGCTTTGGATGTTGGAGCTGTGAGCTGGCACCACTTGTGTGATTCTGTGTCCTCTGCAGGTGATGTTTTTTCTGTCCAGCTCATGTTCATCATGTGTGCTTCAAGAGTAGCCCATGTTTGCCTTTGAAGTATCTCTGAGAATACAGTGAATTGAGAGACATGTGGGACTGCTGGTGTGAGCTGTGGGCAGCTGATGTGGACACAGGGTGAGGTATGTTTATAAACAATGTGAGCCAGGAAGAAGTAGAAAGTAAGAAAGAGAGAAGGATGTAAGCCTTGGATTTGGAGTGATATTGGATTTGCCCCAGTCTGGACACAACTGCATTTTCCTTTTCCTCTCTAACAGAATCCCACAGAGATTCACCTGGAGAGCACAGTGAGCTAGGCAGAAGTAAAGCCTCAGTTGGAAACCAATTGCTTTCCAGTTTATGAGCTTTCCAGCTCCTTCCAAGATCAACACGGTAAAACAATACAGCTGCATACCTGCAGACAATATAATGGCAGAGCAAATTGCTCTCACAGAATAAAAGCTGTGTTGCTGTACCAGAAGACGCTTTCAAAACTCCGTGGGAGAGCTGTGTGGATGGCTTTGACATAGACAGGAAAAGCATTTCTTTGTGCAGAAAGTGAAATGACAGCTTTTAAACTATGAAAGCAGCTACAAGTTACATGTATAAGTTTCCTGAGATGTAACAGGCTTTCAAATCAAGTAACAAGCCTTAAACTGGGGAACATAATCAGACATAGTTGAGACAGGAGCAGAACCTAATGCAGGATTTCTCTCCCTAGTGCATACTAAGTTATGTTTCACATCCACATAGCCTGAAGCTTCAGCATTTTTTAGGAGGAAATGTATGTACATGGGAAGTTCTGGAAGAACACTACTTATTTCAATCATTTTCTTTGAAAATATTAACTATTTCCTGACCAAGTTTTGTCAAAGAATGTGTACTCAGCTGTGCATAAATGCTCACTCAGAGCATCATGTACAAAGCAGAATATACTCTTTCAGCTACATCAGACAGGTTCCTGAAAGTAGTTTCTGTTCCTGTTCTCTTACTTGCCATTTTGTGTCACCTTGCAGAGGGCACTGGACATTTTTATCTCCTCAGAGGTAAAATCCTTGGAGATATTGTGACTAATTCAGGGGCCCTCTGATCTCTCCTGTCACACCACAGTGATGCTGTAAGCTAAGTAACAGCAGCCACATCTCTTAATTAAAAGACCACGCTGAGCCATACGGCACTGCTACACATCAAACTGCTGCCGTGTGTAACTCTGGGTGCTGTGTACCCATGTATGTGCTGCTTCAGCTTTTCAACCTCCAGATCCTGAAGTACAGCAAAGTTGATGACTACACTGAATCTTTGTTAAAGACCAGCAGAAAAGATCCCCGAGGAATGCCAACTTCATGTAAAAAATGAAACATCCATTGTGTTAATTTAGTTCAGTTTAACTGCACATTGGGAAGGCATCATTTGGGTTTTTTCCCCAATTAAACGGTGTCATGTGCACTGCACCCAACCAGCCAGGAATTAGGGAGAGCTACCCTGGGACTTCTCACTGACAGTGAAGGCTGCAAACAGCTCTCATTAGCATGCAGCCTACTAAATGAAGTGTAAGTAAGGCTTTGCATTAAGAAAGGAAAGAGTCTGTGCCCCAGAATGCTGATTGCTGTGAGCAGCAATGTTACAGTTGTTACAGGCATTAGATAGAAGAATGCTTTTGAGAGCAGAGTATAAAGAGGGTTTGGCTGTTTCAGGTCAGGCACTTGATTTTAAGAGATTGTTAATCAGTTTATACCCCAAAACTGAGTAAGCACCTTTCTATCTTGGGAATTGCATTTTTCAGGACAATTATTTTCAGGGCAAGTGTGGTAAAAATCAGGGGAAATCCTCATCTACCAAGATTGTATATCGTATAACTCAAGCTGAACTTGCCTTGCAAAATCACTTCAGGATTTTGGTGTGGCTCTTTAATGGGGTGGGGACAGAATTCAGGCAAACAACTGTCTGCCAAGCAGGCATGAGGTTCAGATCTCAGCTTTTTCTCCAGAAGCTCACAGCTTCAGGGGATTACGCTCACCTTCCTCACTGATCTCCAAGGGGGCATGACTGTTTTGCTCTCACTCGATACACAGCTTTCTCATGAAAGCAATCCAGCAAAAAAACAGTCACCACCTCAAACCTGAGAGCTGCAGTCAATAAATACAACAGAATACAAATTGCTTCACCCCATGCAGTGTGTCCTTGCATCTGTCAGACCTGATGCCTCTCCTCAGGTATTGCTGGAGCTCCCTGGTGCCACCAGCTCCCAAGAGAACTGAAACAAAGGGGAGGGCAGTGGAGGGAGGCATGCTACACACATTCCCACTCTGCTAAGCTCTCAGACTCTCCTACAGCCTCCAGGAGTGTCTGTTGCTTGTTTCAAGACCTGATAGACATTTTGGATAGCACAGTTCAGTGCTGAGTCTCAAAATACATATGTGAATGAGGTAATACATTTGAAGAAGTTGTGATAATGAATTACCTTCTGCATTTTACTTAGCCTTAAGGTTACTCAGGCAACATAGATATCAATATGCACATAACCAACTGGGTACTGGAACAATTACTGTTTTCCACACAGCTTTTGCAGTCTGTACATTGTTATGAAAGCGATCTTCTGGCACCATCAATCAGTATTTGCCTTGCCTACATAACCCTATTACTAGAAATAGAGTCTTGTAATTATTACCTAAAAACATAGGTATTTGAACTACTTTCCCATTGTGAAGCTGTTTTTTAACTTGTGTGGTTTTGGTTCTTGTCGACATACTTCTGTAGCAGGGGATTTTCAGGACTTCCTTTGGATGTATTATCTAGAGAAAGCTTTTATAGGAAATTTTTGGATTCAGAAAGGGGAATCTGTAAGTCTTGTTCAGAATTTGTTCTCCATCATTTTCTTTAGCAATGATGTTGAAATGGAAAGGCATGGTTCTTGGAAATGCTCTGTCCCACTCATTTACAAGGAAAAATTTACACATATTATGTGTGGTTGTTCATAGGCCTCCTAGAATTGCCCTCTAAAGATTTTCTACACACCAGTTTTCTTCATAGGCCACGAAAAAGTTCACAGTGGTTGATATTTGAAGATATCTAGCTAACTTTGCCTTGGAAGTATCCTGGTCTGGGATCAGGTAAAGTAGGCTGCATTTTTTAGTTTCATAGACTCATAGGATAATGGAATGGTTTGAACTGGAAAGGAGCTTAAAGATCATCTCTTTACAGCCCATTGCCATGGGCTGGGACACCTTTCACTGTCCCAGGTTGCTCAGAGCCCCATCCAACCTGGCCTTGAACATCCAGGGATGTGGCATCCACAACTCCTTTGGGCAACCACTTCCACTGCCTCGCCACTCTCACAGTAAAGAATTTCCTCTGTATAAACCTAAATTTCCCCTGTTTTAGCTTGAACCCACTACTCTTTGTCTTATCACTACAGCTCTTGGTGAAGAGTCCCTCTCCATCTTCCTCACAAGCCCCCTTCAAACACTGAAAGGTTGCTACAAGGTCCCACACAACCTTCCTCTCTCCAAGCTCAACATCCTCAGCTTTCTCAGTCTATCAGAACATTTTGTTTTTCTCTGACTGAGAAAGTGCAATAAAAATGTAATAAAGGAGAGTGCCTGTGTAGTCTGAGGTGCAACAGGCAGTTGCAGACACAGCAGCTTAGAAAGTGACACCTTCAGCTGTTATCAGAGACGGGGTCTGTGTTTTGTTCAGCCCTACAAGAAGCAGCAGAATGGAATGTCCCATGCCAGAAGTCCTGTGCTTCTCCATCTGTGTTCCAGGGGAAACAAGGTGCATTAATGGCACCTAGGTGTATTAGTTAATCTGGAGTACCTTACTTGCTTTTCTTTTGCTCCAGAATTCAATGAGAAGAGACAGGTTTATAAGAATTATCACTGAACCCTGCTTGTGTACATTTGCAAATCTCTCTGGGTGTCTATTTTGAGCAAAATATGGTAAGATAGTGAAACCTTGTCCCAGCTCATTTTCAGGACATGCTTGATTTTATGCACATGAGCAGTCTTACTGTGTTCAATGGAAGTATAGAATTCTTTAAATGAAGCATTGAGATGGGTTTCATTACAGAATCTGGCCCAGAAACCTGTGAAATCTGACCTGTGATACTATGACTGCTAATTATCAAGATTTTCTTTCCCTGTTGACAAAAAAAAAAAAAACAAAGAAAAAAAAAAAACAAAACAAAAAACAGGAACACCTGTTTAAGAAAAACAACAACCATAAAACCTAAACTATTCTAGTATTGAGATGTATTTTTAAAGAGGATTGATAATGTTTCACGGTCATAGATTAGGTTGGTAAATGCATAGATAATTTGTTAACCCTCTACATCTCAGTGCAAAAACAAAGTTGTAGCTTACTATAACCTGGTTTCTTTATTTATTCAGTCTTTGCAACACAATGATTTGCAATTAGGACAGTCTGAAGACTCTTTGTAAGCCACCATTAGAGTGCATAGCTGATAAATGGCTTTGGAGGTGACAGGTTTTTCAGTCTAACAATATCTTTGAGCAGACTGATTTTCAGATGGCTGGTAGCTTCTTAACACTTTCCAAAACTGGAGCTCCATCAGTAGGGATTTTAGGGAGTCTCCAGATGGACAGTGTGGAGCATCAGGGCTTTCCTCACTACAGATAGAGCTGAAAATTGAAACAGAGGAGAGACAGCTATAGACAGTACCATTTTTCAGCTATATTTATCTTCAGACACTTCTTAGATATTGCCACCTTAAAATTTTCCTGGTCCTAGCACCATTAAGACAGTTTTTGCCTTGATTAAACCACATGAATAAAGAAAATATAAGTGTACCAGGAATGATCAAAAAGAGACACCATGCTTTCATGCATCACATTTTTTCAGTCTTAAAATTAGCAGGGATTGAGTACTCAGGTTTTGTTCACAGCTGTTAAATCACAAGGAAAGCAGTGAAAAACAAAGCAGAACAACAAAAACTAGTAATGTGGAGAAGCAGGTAGGACTGTGAAGCTGACAAGGCTGAGTTGCCTTGTGTCTTTAAATGCTCAGAATGTGCATAAAGACCAGAATTTGATAAATTTTCCTAGAACTGGTCAAAATAGTAGTCTCTATCAGTTACCCAGGCAGGAAATTACCTAATCTGAAAATAAATATCATTCTATGCCATCTGATTTTAATTGCTCACCACTCGCTAATATTTTTTTCAAAGTACAGACATCAAAATCACATCCTATTCTTTTTGCTTCCTTATTGGACACCAAGAACTCTATAAAACTTTGTGGATTTGGTCTGAATTTTTAGGCTAATCAGCATCAATGCCCATAATATGGATATTTCAAATGTTTTACAAACATTTCCAGAAAAAGTATTAGAAACTTAGAAACTCTGAAGTGCTGTGACTATAGCAGCTGAATTAATGTTGTAGGAGGTTCTGAAAGAGTGAAAGGTTTGTTCTTATTTTGGAATGAAAATCAAAATATATACAACTGCTGAATGAGTAGCTAACACAAAGTATCTCATCTGAGAATTTTTAATTATGGAAATGAATAATAAGCACTTCTTTACTTGTGTTGTAACCTTGGCCATCCTGAAAGATTAAAGAGCAGCCTGAAAAGCCCACAGAGTAAAGTGAAGTGGCAAAGTGATCTGGAAATCTGAGACATGACTGCAGTTTTCTAGGCTTCCAAAATTCCTTCCACAAAGTCAAAAAGCCAAGAGTTTTCTGAAAGCTTTGGCTGAGTAAAGACTGATTGAAGTGTCACTGATTTCAGCTGTGTTTTGTATTCCAAAGTTACACATGCTTTACTCCATTTAAGCAAAACAATAGCAAGAAACAGAGATGACAGGATAAAGGTCAATGGTCAAAGATGTGAGCTCTTTAGTGAAATTGACTGCAACTAGAAAAATTACTGATTACATCTCTGTGCTTCTCTTTCATTTATTTATTTTTTAAGCAGAGTAAAATATTCTACCGCAACAAGAAAAATTGCTGATTACATCTCTGTGCTTCTCTTTCATTTATTTATTTCTTAAGAAGAGTAAAATATCCTGGAAAAAGGAGGTTTCTTTGCAAATGTTGCTTGGTACTATTTGGCAGAGCCCTGAGATAACCAGCTTTCTAACTGTTCAACAGCTCAGCAAAACCAAGCTATTTCTGCAAGCATTTAATTTTCAAGTGACGTGACATTTTTTTCTTTAAAGAAAACATTGACATTGTATTGAAAAATATCTGATAAACTCTGATAAGTGATGTGTATCCATAAATAACTATAGATAAAAGCTTTATGTTGACTTGCATAAATATTGACTGTCAGTGTAATGAAAAGTTCTAGTTTTTAATGTGCATTTTAAATTATATTTGATTGATTACTACAGGTTCTTTAGAATTTCTGCTGCACATTTCAAACCATATTCTTCTTTTTGTGTGGAGAAACAACATATTTTCTCCAGTAAAAGAGGATGCCCTTTGCAAAAGATCCATTTTCACTTCTTGAGGTAAGGTGAATGAGTGTACTGTTTAATTATTTAGGAAGTGAAAGCTAATGGACTTCCTATAATGTAAGTTCTTATAATTTCCTAGAGCATCCTTCTCTGTATACCTGTCCATACATCTCTGTCCTCGTAAATCAAGTCTCATGACCAATTGCAGGAATATTTGGGAAAGAGAATGCAATGTTTTGAAGAAATTTCTTTGCTCCAGGATATCATTCACTTCATTTAAAAAAATAAGTAAATGAAAGAGAAGCACAGAAATATAATCAGTATTTTTTATCTATCACAGTAAACTTCACTAAAGAGCTCACATCTTTGACTATTGACCTTTATCCTGTCATCTCTGTTTCTTGGGATTGTTTTGCTTAAATTGAGTAGAGCATGTGTGACTGCACTGCAAAACACAGCTGAAATCACTGACACTTCAATCAGTCTTTATTGTGCTGAAGTCGCGGTAGGATATCCCTTACTTAAACTGTAGTGTCACAATAAAGCAGACTTGATTTCAGCACAAGAAAGAAATGGCAATCGTATGCAAATATATAAATGTCAGTGCAAACAAAGGGCAATATGCAAACAGACTTGCTCTTGGCAGAATTTGTTTTAATTTTCAAATGTAATAAAATAGAGTAGATGAAAAGAAACACAGAAAAGTGTCACCTCCTGGCTGAAGTCTTCAAAGTCCTGCTGTTCAGAGCATTGACATCAGTTACCTGAAAAGTGTGAATGCTGCAGCAGAGCTTATGTTAAGCTTTCTCAAGACATTTAGAAAACATATTTAATCCTAAATGTTCCTGATCCAAATGTTACACAACTGAGTGCAGATCTGTGATGTGAAAACAGTGTGCTGGCTTCCATCCACAAAAGAAATTAATGTTCAAACAAATCACGGTGTTGTCTAAAATGCACGTTACAAAAGTAAGTAGCAGGTGACATTAAAGTACTCCACAAACGTATGTGATCGAATAATTTCAGAGGAAGCCTGCAAGCACCTCAAAAAAAATGCTAAATTAGCAGCATAATAGAAAAATATACAATGAAAGAAGAAAGGAAAATGTGAACATAGCCACAGTCCAAAAATGGCAAAATTCAAATAGTATAAACTTGTGGAGAGGGCTCAGCTAGGAGTTCAGTGGATTATTCTAGGATTACTTTTAAATCTAGGTTCAAATCCTCATTTTTACTGCAGCTGAAATAAGCAACTGATGACATGAAATTTGTCTGCAATGGAAAGTAATCCACGTGCTAAAGACTTCAAGAGTCAGAAGAGGTTCTTCATGTTTCTAGATGACATACAGCAGTCAGAGTCTACATCCATGTGCAGGCCCAGATCCTCCATCTGTCTTTTGACATAGAATCTCACCTCAGTAGATAGGCAAACCTGACAATTTTTACTTACTTACAGCATATCTGTGCGAGAAAAAAATCTGTAGGAACTGAAAAATATTTTCATATAACCTGGACAATAACACAGAGTCTGTGAGGATGTTGACTTTCAGATTTAAAGGGTGATCCAAGGTGTGATATTTACATGCAGTTTCTCAGGTCAAAATGGATGCTGTGTCAGTGAAGCATGGAGAGAATGCATCCACACACGTACCCACGGATACACAGTCTCCAGACTTTCAGAGAAACTGTGGATTAAGAGTTTTTCACCTCTGAAATGAATGCACATCCAGCAGTTGAGCTGCTGCTGTGCATTGGCAGTGATAACACATGGGAAGCCCAGTCCATGTTATGGGATCAATCTCAGTCCAGCCCTGGGGCCATTCTCATTGGAACCGCACTGCCATCCACACTGCTCACAGGTAGAGGTGTCTTAGAGCTTACATTACAAGAAGTGATAAGTCCCTTTCAACCAAGTACATTTCCATTTCACCCCACCATTTCATCAGGACGAGACTCACCCTCTTCCAGGGAGATGCCACCATTTTCTGTGTGTGATATCAATCTTTTCTGTGTGTGGCTCCTGCAGTACATGCCCTGCAAGCCACTTCTGGCCTCAGCAGAGCCTCCCTCAGCCACCCTCAGGCCACTCTTTCCTCCCTTCTCTGCTTCTGGACAAGTAAGCATAACACTCCCTGAGCATTGTTCAGGCCTCCAAATGTATTTACCTCAGGGGATTTCCTGACCCTAGTGTTGTTTGCTTGTAACTCCCAGCAGATCTAAACTCCAGTGGCTTCTCTCATATGTGTCCTTGGAATCACGTCAAGTTTCGCATCCACAGACACGTTTGCCTCCTTAGCACTGTGGCTGTTGTGTTTTGACCCTCAGCTGTGACTGCTTCTTTTGATTTGTCTTCCCCTGACATTTTTCTGTGACCTAGCACAGGTTAGAAGCTGTAACAGGAACATAATTAAACAGAAAGCTTACATGTACTGACAAGGAGTGGTGGAAGTACCGAATCCTTCATAAGAGTTATCCGAGGCCAAGAGGTACAAGATCATGTAACCTCAGCTGAATTTGGCTTAATATTTGATAGAGTCCATTCAAAACAGTGTAATAAACTCAGAACATCTGCTTTTCATTGTCACTATTAATGTGGATTTTATATGTGACAGGCTCATAAAGAAAAAGTTTCTGCTCTGAGGTGTTGTTTGTTCAGCATTAAGCTGATGCACATGCCAGGATTTCTACCCCCCCGATGCAACAAGAGCTTGACTCCTTTGCAATGTAGTATTTGAAACTTAAGCAATATTTGTTTATAAGTGCTCACCCAACTGTCAGTGTTTCCTAGCATCTTAAAAGTTACACAATTTCAGGGTTTTCTGTTACAAAATTTTCTGTTTTCTGTAAAAAATATGCAAGTGCATGGTTCTTATTCATCTTTTTGTTACATTGAGTCAATCATTACATAGTTATTATTTCTTTTAAATTTGCTTTCAAAAGCACTTTGCTTCTTTCTTTCAGGAAGAATTTCTTCACTGAAGGTCTTGTCAAGCATTGAAACTAGGGAAATAATGGAGTCACCATTCATGGAAGCATTCAAGAAACGACCTGAAAAGAGCAAAAAGTGCCACGGTTTTGTTGACATCATGGTGCTCATTCCAACACTGAACTCAATGATCTTGGAGGTCTTTTCAAACTTTAATGATTCTATTCTATGATCCCCTGTCTCTTTTCTTCAACTCTTACTCCCAAATCATGCCAGGGGTCAATATTTTGTCTCATTCTGATCAACAAGCTTTATCAGCTCAGCCTCTCTTATCAGCTTTCATGTCAAACTCCTGTGTAGACGCCTGACAAAAACAGGGGACTTCATGTTTTTAAAATGAAGCTGGTTCTTAAGACAACTATTTGTAGCCCTCCCATTTTGCAGAGGGAGACTTCCTGTTGCCTTCTCTGAAAGTTTCACACCTGCTGCCCCCGCTCTCTCCTTCCCCCATCAGTACATCCCTTCTACCTCCATGGTGGTCTTGGCACAATATCAGTCCATGCACAAGTAAAAATAAGCAAGCAGTGTGACAGAAGAGACTCGTGGCTGTATGTCAATTTTATTTTGTTGTTTGCTTTCCTATTCTTTAAGAGGGAAAGGGAGTCAGAATTACCCTAGCCAGGAATGTGGGGTTAAAAAAGCACTTGCTTTTCAGAGGGACATAGATATTCCTGTATAGTTTATGGCTTTGCCATTGCTCTAGAAGCACTCTGGCAACACAGCCTTCCCTTGTTCATGCCCCTTGTTCCATATCTGCATACTTTAGGCCTTTCAGCACGCATCATGTGTGAATTACCAATCTAGCAGCAGAAGTTCACAGAAGGGACAGTGTATCTTAGCAAAACTCCCCTCTTTATTCCCTCTTGTAAAAAACATAGCTAGCTAAATCCTATCCAATATCCTTTTCAACATGGCATGCATACCACGTAGAGAAAGCTAGGCCATTCCTTAGGTGAACAGGATTTTATGGAGTAGAGCTAGATGATTCTTACAAATCAGAAAGAGTAATAAGATGAAAAAAAATGAAGTCCTATTTAAGTTATCTGTTGGGAGGAAAAGAGTGAGTCAACATTGACAATGTATTCATCTTAATGAGGACAAATATTTATACCAAACAAAATTAACATATCAGAAAATGCAAGAGAGGCATATAATTAACAAAAGGCAAGGGAATTGGCATAACACTGATAAATTCTTCATTAATAAAATAACTGTTTTAAAATGTCAAAATGAGTATATTTTATTCATCAAATGTGTAGAATTTAGTGCACTAATTAAAGACATAGGCTCCACAGATATTTACATGGCAATTAAATCCACAATGCCAGTGACCCAGCCAAATTAATGTTGGCCCCAACTTAAAAGTAGACAGTATAAATAAATAATTCACACCATCACTAGAGTCTTTGCTTAACCAAACAGTTCAGTGTAGAAAATTCTGGGAATTATGAATGACTTTGATGTGCATTAAAAAAACACAACAAAATAAAATGCAAAATAAAACACTCAAATGTTTTATTAGAGACTCAGATTCCAATCTAAGTTATATCAACAGTGATGGGAAGAACACAAGCACAGCAGGTGATAAGAGTCCAGCTGTCTTTTTAAAGCAACTAAATCTGCTTTACAGATTCTTAGGCAGCAGAAGGTCTGTGCTTACAGTTCCACACAAGAGTTCTCCAGATCCTCGGGCATTGTCATTGGTTTTGGCTGGGCCATTTATCACATAAGAGTTATCAGGCTTGTGCCTTACCCTAACTCTTGTACCTAGGAAGAAAGGGAAAAGTCACAAGCAGCATGCTAAGATCATGAAGAGAAAGGAATAGGCAGATTTTAAATTACCATTTGATGGTGTATGTCCACGTGGTGGCATGTGGAGTTCCGTTTTTCCAGGAATTTAAAATTTGACTCTTGGCAAGGAACAGCAACGTACAGAGGAGCTGTATAAAAGTAGCTTGATTACAGCTTCCTTGAAAGTAAAATCCCACAAGGAGATAACCCTGGCAATGTTCCTGGAGCATCAGCCACTTGCTTTTAGAGTTGGATGCAAAGGAGGGCACTGCTTCATCCTTGGTCAGATTGAGAAAGAGGGAACAGTGTTAGCCAAGGTCCTGTGCACCCAAAGGTAGAACTCCTGTATGCTGATGTTACCTGCCTATGTTTAATAAGAACCTCAGACAGAATCACTAGAAGATGAGACTGACTAACCAAAGGAAGCGTACAAGGAGAATGTTCTGCCAAACACAGGTCCCAGAGGCAGGTCAGGATGAGTTCAAGGTGATAGAGAAAAGGAGGGGCCTGGAAGGATGCTTGTGTTATATTCTTCCCATTACAACATCCTGTCTTGGTCCTTCCTGGTGCCTGATGTAAACCAAACCCCACAGGAAACATACTACAAAAGAGGGAAGAAAAGCACTATAAAACTGAATTTAAAAATGAGCTTTATTGTATGCTGTGGCCTACTTGCACAGAGGTGACTAACTTTTGTAATTATTAGGGGTAAACATACCGTCAGTGTAAAGCATGCAATCCATTCTCAGAACACCTCCCACCTCAAAATGAAATTTAGGTATCAATCAGTTTATCTGCATAGAAGTGAATCTCACCACTATATCTATTCAGTACCCGATTTAAAAATTGGAATGGAAAATATGATGAAGTATTTATAATTCCCACAGGTCAAAAAGGCTGCAGAAGACAATGAAGCAGGTCCAGTTTGCTTTGAGCATCAGGGTTTTTTTCCCTAGCTATGTCCCATGAGGCACACAGTGTTGTTAGGCACACCACACAGAACAGACCACCTACATCTTATGGCTTGGGGTTACTGGAATGTAGCTTTTTTAATTTTTTACAATTATTTACTGGACTTAATAAGTCAAAGTCCTTCTGAAGTAATGATTCTCCTTAAACACTGGATATAATCCTAGGTTCTTCTATTCCAGAAAGATATTGATAGGTTGGAAGATGTTCAGAGGAAAGTAACAGATGTGTTTAAGGCACTAGAGGGACTGATTTATGGAAGGAAATTGCCAGAAATAAAAATGAACATTATATTGAAGTTTTGACCATCCCAGAATGAAATGGGGATTCAATGTGATGACAATGTATAGGGTTTTTGAAAGGTACAAGGTTCATTTATGGAAAGGAATTTGTAAGCAGGCCATCCAAGGGCTAAGACAGTAGGATGTAAAATCATGGGTAGAAGTATCAGGAAAGAAAAAAAAATACAAATGATTAGTTAACAGAGTTGTATCCCATGAGAAGCCACTGAATTATTTTAAACAAGCTTTGGTATTACCCTGGAGACTGTACCATAAGGGAAAAGCCCTACATAATCAGGGAGAGAGATTTAATAATGTTTTCTCTTTCTAATTTCAGTGACTCAGCACCTCACTTCATAATTTCTGCTGTCGCAATTATCCTTTTCTTTTGCTTTTTCAGATTTTTTTTTTTTTACTCACACATGCCACTCAGCCAGTAACTACAAAAGTTTCATACATTATTCAGCAAATGGCTTCACATCTCCTACACATAAATGTCCTATCTGCATGCCAGTTATCTGTCACAGCAGTCCCTTGACCACGAGGAGTTACACCGAGTCTCTGGGGAGAGTGCCTGCAGTCAGATCCACCTCTCCCCATCCAAGTTCTCCTCTGCAAGTTTATTTCAGGTTAGCTCAGCTTCTGGACCCACACCATTGAAATGCTGAGTGTGCTTTTTGGGTTCATCCTTCAGGGCTGGCACTTCTGGCCATAGTTCAGTACAGAGGCCATGTCACTAAATCATAATATATCAAGTCTGGTACTGAATTTGTTCCATAAGAAGCTCTTCCTGATACAACTCTGCTGATCTTGTCTCAGTCTCTCTTGGGTTTCAGTACTTTATCTGCATGATTGAAAGCTCTCATTTTTGGGGCAGAATTTCCAGAATAGGAAAGTGATCCTGATATTGGCTCCTTCTCTGCTTTCAAGCCATTGTTGCATGCAATTTTTCTTGTAATGTACTTTTCCAGTAATGGATTCAAGCAAACATCGCTTCAGCCAAGGTCATAATTTTGGACTGAGCAAGGTAACAGATCTGTTTATATGCAATTCCAACAAAAGCTCTTACAAAGACAGCAGTTTCTGGTAAGTATTAGCAGAGCCAGTTGTGACCTGATCTTGCAAGCTCATCCAGACTCTATGACTTTGTCTGGAGTTTTTGATACACAAGGGAATATTTCACTTCACAGTCCCAGTTAAAATGAGGATCCAGTTCCTGAATGGATATTTTTGAACATTCTTCCAGGAGTAAAACATCAGTAACAGTTTCAAACTCAATTCTTTATATAAGCTTTATAAAAACACTTTAGAGAATAAATTAATATCACTGCTTCTATATCCCCTTAAGAATTCCACTTCTTGTCCTGAATGAAAGACCAGTGGTATTTTTTCCTTCATCACACGTATTTTGTAACATGTCCCTAAAGACCTCTAACAAAACTCATCTCCAGGAAATCTATTCTGTCATTTTAGTACTCTCAAATTTAAAACTTTTCTAAATTACATCTAACCTGAATATTTCTGGTCATAATGTAAGTCTGTCACTGCCTGTCTGCCTTGTTGGGGGCTTTGAAGAGTCAGCCATGCCTTTGCTCTCTGCTACAATCAGAACTCATTCAATCTACTGCCAGAGATTTTGCTTTTCTATTTTTTTTTCATGAACTCCACTGATTTCCTTTTTATTGATCCCTACATTTCTTGAGGTGTTCTGCCCAAAGCTGGACAGTTGTTCTAATATTCATCTGAAGCTATATGGAATTCTGAATAGAGGTCAAAGTCTATTTCACTTATTCCTATTTATACCTTCTGATACAGCATTGAACTTTTAAAAAATAGCATGAAAATACTGACTTTTGTTGAGCATTTAGGTCCCCAGATCTGTTCTGTAGAAATGCTACCTATAGTGTTCTTTTTGAGCCTGAGTTTATTCACGGTGATGATTCCTGTCCATGTACTTTCTACCTGTCCTTACTGAATTAAAGTCTCTTTTTATAAACCCAGCTCTATCCCCCTTCTAGGGCATTCCAGATGTATACTGTCTTCTGAAACACTTGCAGGTCCACTTAGTTTGGTCTTCATCTCCAGATTTTAATAATCAACCTCTTTTTTCCATCCTAGTAGTCATTGATGAAAATATTAAATATCATTGCATCTTTTTAGTATCACTGCACTTTTAAAACTCCAGAATCACAACATATCTTGTCCAAAAAACACTCATGTTTTCTCTCCAAATACAGCTTTCCTTCCAGCTTTATTACTCCCCTGTGATACATTCATCCATTCTGTACTCCCCTAGGTTCTTCATGCGGTCTTCCTGAGATACCCCACAAAAAAAATGTGTTAAAATTAAATTATATGAGGTGTATGTTTTCCCTAACCGCAAAGGAAAAACATGCTATTATCTTCCTGAAATGAGTGAGTTGTTTGGTATGGTTTCACTCTAACAAATACTCACTGGCTGTTGGCTCATCTTCTTGCTTTCTTTTGTGCATTTACAACTAAGCTGTGGGCTTCCTTCTTTCAATAATTTTCCTTCCTTCCCTTTCTATAGTATTATATGCTTTGTTTGCCCGTCCTCTGTCGTTTGCATATATTGTTTTCTGTGAATCATTCCTTCCTACAATCTCTTTTGTGAGCTCCTGTACGTCTTTTTTTATCAGAAGATGTGATTTGTTGTGTATAGACAAGCAGAGGTGTTGTATGACTTGAAGCGTGTTCTGTATTGAATCGATTTCTGCATAATTTTGAATAAGTAACCTTAATGGAGAAGGCATCACAAAGCTGATTTGCCAGGATCATTCTGATTTTCCTGATATTTTTATACACTGGCTGAAATAGAAGCATTTAAAAATCATGATCTTTTAAGCCACAAGCATAATACTTCCAGATTATGCTCAAGCATAGCTAAGACTCCCTTAGTGTTCTGGTATATCTTGGTTCTTTCATGTCTGAAACAAAGAGAAAGATTGTTTCCAGGAAAATGTAGACTCTATATTAAAGAAAACTTTCTGCTACATTTTGCTTCCAATAGTTCACTAATTTCTAGGGAGGAAATAAAAAATCCAGTAAATTGTAATAAAGCACTGCCCTTTCGACAATGAAAGTTGTCATTTCACCCCCAATGTTACTTTTATAGTTTCAAAACTTGTTCTTGGCTACACTTCAAATATTTATAGCTCTCATATAATGTGTCTCAAGCAAATAGCCAGTCTTGCCAACTCTTGCACATGTGCTAAACTCTGCTATGTGAGGTAGTTAAGCATGGGAGTGTTAGCAACAGCAGAGCCCCAGCATAAGACTAGGACTTAAATCACACTGACAGACCAAAGCAACTGCTGCATGTTTCACAGACACATATGGAGATCTGTGCAGGACAGGAACATTTACAAGGTGAGAAGAAAGGGAGATAATGCAAGACCACATGGAAGAAGTCCAGCATAAAGCTGGGACACTGGATAAAGTGACTTCACAAATTAGTTCATGCAGTCTGTACTTACGTTGCTGTTTATTTTCCATTTTTTTCAAGGCAAGCTTGTCCTCTCAGCATATTGAGGCACTCAGAGGCAAGCTCCATTTCTCATAAGCCACTGAGCACTTACTTTGAAGCTGACATTCAGGACAGTCAGATCTCTGAAACAGAGAAAAAAATAAATAAATACATTTTTCTTTCTTATACATTTGTGACATTTCAAAATTGAAGTATTTTCAGCAATCCTGGTAGTTGGAAAAAAAAGGAAAACAAGTAAATGGTGGCAATTTGCTTCCTGTTGATCTGGGGTGAGTTTGAGGAAGGGTAGCTGGCTGTCTCAGCTGAATGGGCTTGATGAGAGTGGAGCTGGGTGCCTGGACTGTCCCTGTCTCAGAGGTCTCAGTGATGAAGTTACTGCTGCCTTCAGCATTGAAGAATCAGGTCTGCATGGCTGACTGTGACTCCATCATTTGGGGGGATCTGATCCTTCCTGGCAAACACACTGAGCAGTTCACCACCCCATTAACCTTGCCACGGCCCCTGGCTGTGGTCTTGCTCATTGATCCATTCTGTTGACCATTTTGTCCAAACAGCTGCTGCCTTCTCTTGGGACGTGGTGCAGCTTGGCATGAAGGCTGGACACATCATCCTCTTTTGGCCTGGAGGTGTGTAAGCGGTTTTCCATAATGCACTGGTTTACTTCATGGCTGCCCAGCTCAGTGGAAGGCGAGACTTTGCATTCCAGCTTTGGACCTCATTTTTCTGGCCCTTTACACACCTGCGCTGTCCCCTGTGTTTCCTGTGTTACCCACCTCCTTCTCTGCTGCCACCATGTCCCCTTCCGTACACCTTGGTGTGTTCTGCTGCTGCAGACCTGCCTCCCTACCTCCCTGCAGCTTTCTCACAGCCTCTCCTGCCTCCTGTTCATGGGCAGCCTTGTCTGAGCCCACGGGCACCGCAGGCTGCAAGCAGAGCAGGTAGCCAGGCTGAGCAGGAGAGCCTCCAAGCCAGCCTGAGACATCTCTGCTCCCGACTGCCTGTCAGGCTGTGAGACATGCTGCCACTCAGCTGCTAACACACCATCTCCAGACCAGATGTTCCACGGGTTTGCTTTAATTTCGTCTGAGCTGTGGTGCAAGCTTTATTTTTGTGTCTATTTTTCAAGAGCTTCCTTGTCCATCTCTGTGATTTTTATACGCCGCTTTCTGTTTTAACCCTTAATCTACCGGTGACTGCTCTTCACGTACACTGAAGACTCCTGCAAGCACTCTTACCACACCATTTTCCTGCTTGCTGCTGCTTTCCTTTCTGTTAGTTTAATGTCACTGTATAACAAATTTCCATTTGCTTTTCAAATCATGTCAGAGTAAAAGCAATTCCTGTAAATTTTTAAGGCACTTTAGTTATATAGAAGACTAAGCGTCCCTTAGATGCCCAGGGACTTGAGTGAATTTAGATGAGAAAAAGGAGTTAGCTGCTTAAGGCCAAAAGTCTTCAAGATGTGCAAATAACTTTCAACTAGACTGAAAAAGAGTTTTTTAAACCCATACCTCGCATCACCTACAAAAGTTCCAGTAGATATTCTTAATCCCACTAGGCATTAATTTTTATGTATCAAACTTCATTTATGAACCCTCAGTTTTAAACGATCCCAGGATACTTCTGAAAATGTTTTCCTTGTACTTTTTTTTACCCAATGTTTGAAGCATGACTTTTTTTCCACCCCAGTTTGTGGCCTCTACAGATGTTTAATATTTCTTTGGTGGTAGAAGACTGACAAGTCAGATAACAGCAGGTTCTAAACTAGTTATTAAATGTTAACCTCTTGAGGTTAAACAATTTCTTCTGCTATCATTAAAAATGCCCCAGGAATCCTAATGTACCGTCCTCACATTTGCATCACTTGTTTAAGGAGAAAAATATTGTAGTTCCTCCCACTCCAGCCACCTTGTGCAGAGCAGTCAGACAAGAAGTCTTTGTGCCCTCAATTCATTTTTCCATCCTGTCCTGACAGGACCCCCTGCCAGAAAAACTCCCCAAACCATCAGTCTGCAGTTTGCAGGGATTTGAAGGTATGAGTCCTGGAGGGCTTAGTGTGAAACACAGTAAAGCAACCTCCTTTTAGCAACATTTAGTTAAGAAAATCAGGGCCACTTTCAATCTTTCTGCCAACAATCCCATCCAAGGTGTGCTCCATCTCTGAACAGTTAACCCCCTCAGAGATTTTGGAAGAGCTGCACCCTGCAATGTCAAGAAGCATTACAGCTCCTTGGGCTTTATGACCGCTGAGCCATTTATTTATGTGCCCGCGCTCGGATTTGTGTGTCTCAGATAGGAACAATTTACCTTATTACTCACCCTCCCCAAAATGATACCTCTGCAGACTGGCATTTAATGGCACATTCACCCAGTAGAACAGATGAGATGTCCAAAGCAGTTAAAGGAAGAGACATTTTCATTTCTAATAGCAGTCAGGATATCGGGAACGGATGACGCATCCATCAGCTGGGTCAGACTGCTGGATTTTCCTGTTGCAGTACAGACTTCTATTATAGCCTCATTGATAGTGTTCAGTAATCTCTCAATGAAGTGCCCTGTATACAGTAATTGATGTGCAACCTTTCTTCAGGATGAAAATGAAGTCCGTGAATAAAAGCTGGGGTATAGGTCTGGGGTATAGTTCCTCTATCTCTCATTCCTCTGGTGCATGCAAAAAGGGGACGCCTGCAACTGCTTGGCAGGAAGGTTTTGTGACTAAGATGTACTTTTCATGAAGGTGAGAAGCATCTGAGTTAAAAAAATTACTTTTGCCCTCGTGTAAGGATCCCTCAATGGACTGGCATCGTGTGTAGTGCTTTGGTTTGCACTGGGGTCCTTTCCTATCACACAGTGGTGTCACTGCCCTTTTTCTCCCATCATGGCATCATGCCAGAGCCAAGGCAATGGAAGGCCACATTTCCATGCCTGAGTACATGAAGGTGTCACTGGAACCTCTGAGAGAATTTTGGGCCTAGACAGTTTAGTTTCATTCACCTTGCTTCTGTACTAACATGTAACACACATTGTCTACTTCAAATCTGCAGGACCTGAATTAGCCTTGACATGCTGCAAAAATTGGCTTGAATTCCTTCCCTGGGATTTTCTCATTGTTCCTTTTTTAATCAGGGATGGCTTTTGTCTGTTTTTCACTCAAAAAAAGTGTTGCAAACTGCAGACATCATAGCTAGGAAGAGGACTGTAACAGAAACGTGCTTTTTGACCAAATGTTTGTAAGATTGGAAGTGAGTGCAAAAAGTACTGCAGAAGTGTTGCTTGGCTGTCTGACAGAGAAAGTGATCACTTTTTAGTGTTGCTGCAAAATTGCCATATAAGGTTACTTTAAAGTTGTGTATTACATCTAACTTTCTCCTTAAATAAGCAGGACATAGGGAGAGGAAAGCTAGAGGGTGGGGAGACCACACCAAGGCTGTCTGTAATAACATGTTTGATGATGTTTACTTTTTGCTTTTGAAAAAGGAATGAAGCACCTTCTCCTTAGGGAGAGGCAAGAAAACACTTTTTTCTAAAGTACCTGGGGCCAGGATCAACTTCTGTTCACAGACACTGACACACCATTTCCCTTGTCTTCAGCAGGAGCTGCTTATGCATCTGAAGAGAACCCTTAGGCTCTACAGGTTTGATAACTTCCCAGCCAAGGAGTGCATGCTTCTCCCTTCTCAGTGTTTATCATTCACTCACTATCCTCCAGACACATCCTTTGTTAAACTGAAAGCCTTGAGAGAAAGCACCCGTCTCTCCAAGCCCCTGCTCGTGTCTGTAAAAGGCAATTATGGTTCTTCCATGTGGAAGATTTTAATAGCCATCTTCTGCCTGCAGCTTGATTTGTACACTTTGCTTGCCTACCTGAGAAGCCCAGAAATGGAGAGTGCACAGCTGTGCTTGCACTCCTGCATGGGTCTGTGCATGGGGGTCAGCACACTGGGGAGCAGAGTCCATGCTCAGCACCATCAGTCTCTGGTTCTAAGGGACCTTTTCCCTGCCTTTGCCCTTGCAGCTCTCTGCTACCTAACCTCTGAATAACCATTAGCAACAGCCAGACCTTTGAATTTGCAGTAGGGTATTTCTCTCACTTGACAGCTTTAAAGGCTTCTTGCATGTCAAAGGTCTTTCTGCCAGAAGCATTTGTGTGAAGGGTGGGATCCACAGAGAGACTGGGGGCTTCCTCTACAGCAAAGCCCCAGAATTACCTGACATTAACGTGGCACTGACGTTTTTCTTCTGGCCACAGGTACAAATACACCCCTTTTGACAGTGCTGCAGAGTTTGTCACCTACCCTACAGCCGTGCCCTGGTAGATATACGTGAGATGTTCCTCTGTTTAACCCTCCTGCCAGTCAGTAATGTGGGAGCTGCTCTTTAAACTCCCAGCATGAAAAGTCCTTCACTGCAGGCCATCCTGTCTATCTTCCTTGAATGCAAGAGAGAAAAATTATGATCTTCATGACTGAGAGTTAAGAGCTGTAAATCATTAATGAAACCACACATAAATCTTAGGAAACACCAAGATTTAAGATGCACCTTAGCTTTCCCTGGTTGTCTTTCTTAAAATGTTTTCTGCTCAATCTTCTGCACGTCTCAGACCCTGCTCTGTGGCGTAGAATTCTCCCTGTGCACATTCAAAGTCCCTAGTTTGGACATCACAGAGCCTAGAGGTGCTGGAGGGGACTGGAGGTGTCTGGATATGATTAACAGCATTGGTGTTGCTTTTCCAAGTTTCTGAACACAAAGCATTCATTGTGGCATTAATACTATATATCCTTGTGTGCAGTATGAGCCTGTACAAGTCCATACTGTTCTGAGAGTGAAGACATAGGCTAGTTTTTCAGTCTTACCACAATAATGTGTGTTTCAGCATACTTTAATACCTTCAAAATTTTGTCATCATTTCCTAGCTGGGGGATCTTTTCTGCTTCACTTGTTATCCGTATGACAGTAAAATAAATAGTCCGTTGGAAGTACACAAAGAAATTTTAGACTTAAAAGCTGGAATGTAGGGATTTTTTTTCTTTAAGGGAACACTTGAATTTTGTCTTAGGAGATGTGAGGTTTTGCCAATTTCTTGTTCATATTCATAAGGTATGAAGTCTGAGTAATACATGAAAAATGCAAGTATCCATGTAGCTAGGAACTGCGAGCTGAGAGTCATAGATAAGAATATGAATAAGGATCCCAGTAAAATGTTTCCATGTTGTTTAAACTCTGGCATTAAGTTACTTCTAGTGAAAGATGCTGCAAACTGAAGTTTTCCAATTTTTGGAAGAAATAGACACAACACAGTCAGTGACAAAATAAACCTCCCACAGATTTTTCTTTCAGGCTGTCTTCACCAGCTGTAAAAAATGAAAAAGATATGGAGCTGAGAATCCTGTTAGCCCATCGAGGCCCTTTCCCTCCATTTCTGACAGTAGTGGCAATTGTGATTCTGGATGCAAACAGCTGAAGAAAGTATTTCTTGCATGTTGGTTTATGAACAACCACCATTAACATCTACCAACATCCCATCTACTGCAGAATCCAGACTGAGAGCCTGGTCATGTGTAAATGTGTTCAATAAACAAGCAGCAAATCATGCACTCTTTTTCTTTTTTCCCAGTGAACATTTTGTCAAGGATGATTACAGATCTACCTCAGACAAAAAGGTCTATAGAGTAAGCATGGCAAAGATTCCACCCAAATATTTTCATATTTGTTTCAAAGCAGTAGTATCCTTTTGGGGTGGTCAATAGCAGCCAGCATCAGAGTGTTCACTGAAAGCTACAACAATTATGAATAAATACACAATCTATTGGCTTTGAGGGAAGTTTGTCTGTAACCCAGGCAAGCTGGATATTGCTTAAGCCTAGTGCAGGAAAATGGATTTTCTTTCGAAAATCATCCCATAAGTAATATGACATTATTTTTTATTCTTTCTATAATAATAATAAAAAAAATAGTATTTTTGTTATTTTTAGACATAACTAAATCTTTTCTGTAGCTTTTTATTTTTCCCTCAGTTTTGCTGAGGTTAACAAATATAGGAATTTTCTCTTTTATCAGTCTGAGAGTTATTACTTTTTTATTTCCTTGTAGTTCTTCTATTACAAGATAAAGCCAAAAAGAGGGAGCTTCTGACCTTTGTAGAACCATCCAGTACTTTGTACACTCCTATCTGCATGGCTGCAAGGGCTAACAAATGCCTAAATATTAAAAATATTTATTTTTCATTACTATAAAGGCAAACATCAGTCACACTTAATGTGGATATTACATGGAAAAGCGATTCTGGTGGAACATGGGCATCAACTGAAAGAAGCTCAATGAGTTTCTTGCTCTGAATTAATTTATTTGAATGCTGCTAGAAGAGTATTATCAGTATCATGTGTCTGAACAAGGTCTTTTAAGCTTGTACTTCATTTCTAGAGGTGTAGGAAAGAGTTGTCCCTTTAAGTGGTTGATGTCCAGCCGTAGTTTTCATGCATTGTCAGCATGTCCTGTTCTGCAAGTATTTTTTAAAAGATACACCCTCAACTGTAGCATTTTCCCATTCCTCTGAAGTATGACATTCTTAGAAAAAAAAAAAAAAAAAAAGATTACTTCAAAACTACTCGAGAACACCCAGCTGGAATACATGATAAAAAAGATTCTGCAAAGATAATATATCCATTAATACTGTCCTAGATTGATCCTTCTAGAAGCTAAATATTTTTCTTCCAAGTTTTGTTTTTAAATTTCTCTGAGCTTTCTCGATCACAGTTTACTCATCTGTCTCTCACCAAAAAAAGTCAGACACTCAGTGTCTACAAATGCCAATGACTTTCAGAAGCTGTTTTCTTGTGGGTGCCATGAAATATTCACTGGACAGCTCAAGCTAGTTTCCAAATATAAATATCTGTCTGTGGATTGCTTCCAGAGGCAGATGGAGCACAACTCAAAATTCATATGAATCTTATAAAAAAAAATAGCTTTATAACAAAGGAGCTTGTTTGTATGACTTACAGAATAGATAAAGGAAGTTATCTCTGCAAATGAAGTACTCATTAAATTAAATATTTTTCAATTATTAAAAGAAACCCATGTTAATCTACAAGGGGAAAGTTATGTGCACAGGCACCAATGTCATTGATTTATGCAAAATTGGAAATAAAAAAGCAAAATAACATTGAGCTTTCAGACATGAAAATGTATCTTAAGAACAAACTGAAGGTTTCTTGGACATTTTTACAGACTAACAATAGTCAGTGCCCTAACATTTAATCTTTAAATCATAATATCAAAGGATGCAGTCTGCTGCCTCAAGCTTCAGGAATCCAGAAACATGGCACATAGCCCACACTTATCAAGGAAAAAAAAAGTGGGCATTTCCAGAGGATTATTATTGCTTGTATTTGAGACTCCTGTAATGGGGTGGAAGAAGGCAGCTGCCTTTTCTTCAGCTCAGGAATGCTGAATGGTTACACTGGATTACTCAGTGGTGGCACTTCTAGTTCATGATGGAGTAGCAGAGAGAGGTGATGCATCAATGAAAACATGGGTATGTTCTGAGTATTGGGACATCTCAATTTTACTGTTCAGGAGGGAGGTGAGAGTTTTGGAGCAGGGGGAAAGGGTGGGCCCTGTGCTGTGCCAGATGGGCCTGGTATTGGTCTGGGAAGCTAGGAGAGCTTGTGTTGACAAGTAGCAGTTCATGATGTTCTGGTCAAAAAAGGATTACCCTTTAAGGAAATCTAATCTGTGTTTATGGGTGTCTATGTTGTGTTTAGGGGAATATGGGTGGTCCAGAGCCATCAAAAGCTGCACTAAATGTTGAGCTGTGAACACCAGAACTAGTGAACACTGAACCCAGCTTCAGTTTCTCTAGATCCTCTCTGCCTCACTCTACAGCAAGAGGAGAATAGGATGGGTGGATGTGAGGCTATAGGCAAAGCATCAGGCAGCTCGGAGTGAAAACTTGAGTTTGTCAATCTAATAAGTACAGCCTCCAGAATAATCCTGTATAGGAACATAACGGGTATCCTGCTCTCAGATTAGAACTATTTTACCATGTTTTCATAAATCCATCCCCTTGAGAGGATATGGATAGTGGGTGACAGTATCCTGGGTACTCAGATAAGGGTACAGGGTGATAGTGGATGGGCTCCATTGCCTGAAGCAAAATGCCTACCACAGGCATTTTTATCTTGTTTAAATTATGAGAGATAATGGTAAGAATACATCCTCAGTTATTTATCCTCTACACCTTTTTCCCAAAGCTTGTATTATCCAATTTCAGAGCCATTTTCGCTTGCTTTTTAGTCCAAACATGTTCAGGGCACATCTTTGGAAAGCAAAATCATAGATAGTTTTATAAAAGCAGTTCTTGCCAGTGCAACACAAGAAAGCATCCCAATTTCTGAGCTATTGCCTCACAGGGAGGTAACCTTTTTCTTCCCTTTGCCATTGAAACTGTTTGTAGCACATACCACCAAACTCTATCCAACTGTGCAGCATAAGAGAAGAGTTATAGAATGAGCTGGCAGAAGAGATGTATCTTTACTCATGATGAAAGATTGGAATGAACAAAAAGAAGTATAAAGCATCAGAAATACAGTTAAATTTCCCTACCTTTTGGAGCCTGGGCCAGTGTGTCGAGGCTGAGAGACATGAAGATCTCCTCACTTCCTATCCATATCATGCATCTTGGGCACATCCTGCCTGCAGGTGTCTGGGTGTCAGATCAATGTGTGCCACATATCTCATAACTTCTGGTTTCCTGTGGAGGGAATCTTTGGTCTGCAGGCAGTCAGAAAGCCCTGATGTTTCCACATCTGGATGGCCAGTGAAGCCAGATTGAGAGCATTCCCAAGCTTACCATCCCTGACTTCCAGGTGGAGCCGTGTCTCCTGAGGGTGCAGGGGGCTGTACTTCCACATGCCCTCTCCCATTCACTGCTGTTCTCTGGATCCATACCAGGAAATGCATCCACTGGCACTGAGTGACAGCTCAGGGGAGAGGCCTGTCTGCATCAGTACCCATCGTGCCAGGCATTTTCCTGATACGTAAGGAAAGCTTTCCCACACGACACTGAGTGCATATCAGGACTCCTCTGTGGATGTACCACTCGAAGGTAGATACTTAGTTAGGACTTTTGACTCTAAGATTAGACATCTTTTTAAGGCCATCTGTAGCCTCAGCCAAAATGCAGCTTCAGCCAGCTGAGAAAGCTCTGGATGGAGACTGATCACTTTATGTGGTAAGTCAAAAGTGACTGGTTTTGGTGACAACTTTGTTATTTCCTAGCTGCAGAAGTTGGTTCAACTTAAGTAAAACATACTTCACCTTGGCCTTAAATAAACAGGACTCCAACTTTCATTGAAAAATCCCTAGAAGATGAAGACCTTCTTACTTTGCTCCTATTCTTTACATTGATTAGAGTGGCCTTTGGTTAAGGCCCTGAGTGAATTTTATGTTAACATGTGCATGCTCAGTACACATTTGTACAGCCAAAGGTTAGAGGGCTCAGAAAGCTGAAACTCTTGCTTTTGTCTGAAGCAAAAAGAAAAACTTTGCTTCCTCAGACAGTACTTGTGGATTTTAACTCTGGCTTTGGATAGTCTGGCTGAAGAGCACAAAAATCCTCCCCAGGCTGAACTGCACACAGCCCATCCACTCACAATAAGCTGGTAGGGGGTTTGTGCTGTTTTCCTTAAGTAGGTAAGCGCTGGCTGTGCTCCTGTCTGCCTGTGGGAGCTCTGTGCTGGTGCATGCCAAGTAACTCAAACTGGCTATTTTTGCTGCCAGCAGTAGAAGCCTTGCTGATGGTTACCTCAGCCAGTGTGAACATCCTTAGCATCCTTGCTTAGCTTGTGCAGCTCAGGTCAAATACATGGTGCAAAACCTTCAGCATTATTAGCCAGCTCAGGTTAAAACTACTCAAAAGTCAGTATTACTGCCTGTTGCAGGGCAGGCAAATGCCAAGGTTTCCTGTGCTATTTGTGCTTACTCCTTGGCAGTACTTCACTGTAAAAGTGCAATGATTCTCCCCTCCCTTTTAATACAATCTTTTCTTCAGTCATGCTAATCTCCAAAGACTCTGTATCTAAAGAGCAGCCTCATTGATTTGCTAGCTAGATTAAGATACAGGAAGGGGGAGAAAAAAGGCTGGAAGCAAATGTAGGCTAGATTGAATAGCTATGCAAAGGATGAATATATATTCAGTATTAAAATGTGAAGAGTAAGTTTATGGCATAATGTCAGCATCACTGGTGGTACAGCTAGAAAGGTTAAAAATAAATAAATCCTTTCTGAGTATAATCTGCTTCATTTGGGTATTGTGTGAGCTATGAAGATTACCTTTTGCAGAGCTTGAAAAACCTCAGACATGCCTGTGACCATCACAGAGCACAACAGTAATTTTCAGCCTGCAGAAGGGACTTGGTATCTCCAAAAGTCTTTCTTGTTCCTCTCATTATTTAGTACCTGCCAGCCACTAGCTTAAACACTGGTGACTTTAGGATGAATAACCAGAAATGGGCTATTTTTCTGGGTAGACAGGGAAAGAGTGGAAGGGATTTGCCTGCACAGTTTTCCTAACCTGCTTTCCAGCATCTCAGTGTTTGGGTATATGATGTTTACAAATATCGTTTCAACCAAAGGGAATGATAAAAGGAAAATGAAAAATAAAAGGAAAATGGATGGGAGCTAGTCTACAAGAAGCCTGAATAAACATATGTCAAGACCTGTGGCTGGGGGAGTACAGATCAACTTCTCAAATGAAATGGCTCCTCCACCTACCAATCATGATTAAAAAACAAAGGAGAGATGAGGCCTCCTAAATGAAAATTATAAATGCCTTATTATGCCTCAATACAAAGACTGTTCAGGCCATACCTATCCATGAGTCTCTTTTAAGGAAATAAGTTTTATATGTATATTATTAATATACCTTTTTTTTTTGCTTGGTTGGTTGGGTTATTTTGTTTTTTTCTTTGAAAAGGATAATTGCACCAGATTTCATCACAGTCCTCCTGTGGCGGCTTTCTTTGAAGCTGAGCAGATAAACAGTGTCTTCAGGGACACCATCTAAACTCTTTACACACATTTGTTCAAAATGAAAATGTGAGCTGGCAGCAAGCCAGACTTCCCCCGTCTTCTCCCGCTTTCTTTCTGACCCCCGCGAGACACCACGGATGTGTACACACTGCACGTGGGCTTTTCTGCCCGGAATTCTGATCACCTCAGAGCTGGGCTATTGCTACAGACAGAGAGCCTAGGTCCTCAGCTAATCCCAGGATGGTTTTACATTTTATGGCTACTAAATTTATTCAGAACTCACCTTTCCTTTCCTAACTGCGTGGCAACGTAAGCCGGTACATTTTAGGGGGTGATGTACATCGCCTTCAGAGGTGATTTGCACAGCTTCTGTTTCCTGTCATTTGCTTTACCTGTAGAGCTTGGTACAAATCCCTGCTGCAGGTCCACTCCATTAATGTGGAAGGGTAACTGAGCAGGCAGAGGCAGGAAAACTAGGCCATCAATAAAAACAATAAAAATTCAGTAGAACTTTTGATGACCTCTGCAAATCATTGACATTGTTCTCTTAGATGTCAAACTAAAATGTGTTACCATTTACAAGATAAGCTTAGAGAACAGCTAAAAATCAAACAGAAATTTCTTAGCTGCCTTCTTGTCAGCTGAGAGCATCACCAAGACTGTTGTTACCAGCATATCTAGTCAGCTTGCTGCATGCAAATAGCACTTGATTTATTTCACAAGCTCCCAGATAAACCCAGTGATCATTTGAATTGCTGTTAGCCTGAAGCATACTACAGAAGCATGGGGAGTACTCAGGAAACAAAAACTCAGGGAAATATGTGTGAAATGTAATCCTGTTACCATTTGCCACATACTGAATGCATGTGTCATCAGCACAGGAAATGAATAAGCTATAGATCAGGAATATCCCCTGGACCTAGGAGACAAGCTGTAGATGACTTTTCATTGAGCTCACCTCATAATCTAGACAAGCTTTCAAAATGTGCAGACACTGCTCTCCTCATCCTGGCAATACTGCCCACATCTCTTTCCTTGCTTCATGTTTATTATTGTGCTTAATTGGCCAAAATGATTGACATGTTTCTGCTTCAATACAAATTCTCCTGGGTCGAGGGTTGGGGCTTAGCTAGGGGATTAAAAATAGGCCTTACTTGATGTTAATGGATTCCTGTCTAGTACAAAGCAAGCAAGGATGAAAGCAATAATGCTACATATTTTCAGTGGAATCATTCCTGCTTCTTTTGTACAGTTCCCAAATCTAAAAATATTCTTTCTATTTCCATTCTCGTTGTGGCATCAAATCATGACCATTAATGTTTGCTGTGATGCAGTTTATAATCAGATTATTCATTATTTAATGGTGGACTTATTGCTTTTACCTCCATTCATATCTAGGAAACCATTTTTATGTTAAATTTTTAGTTTCTGAAGATATAATTGATATAAGCATGTGGTGCGGAAAGCAAAAAACAGATGGGGTTGTCACCTGTGAAGGGATTGAGAACAAGATTTATTTCCCTCAAGGAATCCTCTGTCTGTATGCCACTATCATGAAAATGTCCATTTTCTGGCTCAAAGTTCAAGCCAAGGAAGTCCCTGCCAAGCAATTACCTGCCTGTTTTGGAATTGACTGCCTGCTTTCTGTCTCAGAGCTGGACATTCCTGGAGGTGGGACAGGAAGTTCACAGGTGGGGATTATCTAGGAGGCTGACAAAACCAACACTGTGATGGTACTTCTTGCTGCCATTATTTCTCCTTAGCAATTAAAGGTGTGACCCTCCCTCAGTTCTTAAAGGGGAAACTCCAATGGCACTACCTGCTACAGCTGCAGTACTAAATCCACTCTTGCTAAAAGTCATCCTTGTGCTGAGGGTGGCTGACCCCATGGGGCTTGAAGTGTAGAATTTAGTTATCAAATATATCTGTATCTACTATGATTATCACCAAAACCACTGTCCTAGTTCTGCTTGCTACTGCTTCCTGCCCCTGCTACAACTGCATGAGTACAGAGGTGAAGGTCTGCCACTTAAAAAGATGCCTCAAATCTTCTAAGATCTCATAATGACTACAAACTCAAAATGTCTGATTTTACCATGCCTTTGAGAATCCTGCTGTTGTATTTGAAATTCAGGTGAAATTCTCTTTGGGTGTCTTGAGTCTGCACACATCATGTGCCAAGCGGCAACGGATGCTCAGAAAAGCTAGAATTTAATTTTGGCATACAGTGTTATTCTAGGACAGAAATTTCAAAGCACTCAAAAATGAGTTTAAAGCCCTTTTTTAGTGTTTGGCATATTTTTTTTCTGAAGTTCACAGAGTCAAAATCACATATGTGGAAGTGTCCCCTTCCCCCTCCTCTGGTCATTCTTCCTCTGGCTGCCACAGAGCTCTCAGACAATAGTCAGCTACCTTGCCCTGCAGTCCAGACTCCCAGCTATGGATAAGAGCTCTGACCTTTAATTCAGAGCCTAAGGTGTCTCTGTAGTAATAACAGCTCTTTAGGGAAGGTAAACCATAGGTATGGTGATCCTGCCTCTGCTCCACAGGCAAGCTGCAGCCTGAGCAAGGGCTCTGTGTCATGAGCATCGTCCCTCCTAAAGGAGGAAGATTTGGCTGAAGAAACCCAGAGTATACCCTTCTCTTGCTGTAGTTTTCTCCTCTGCTGACTTTTTTCTCCTTGTGTTATCATGAAAATTGTTCATGGGGCCTACATTACTGAGTCAGAACGTTAAGGCAGCCAGCATTTAATCTGACTGAGGATGGCATGTATATCTGTTCTCTGTTCTTGTTTAAACTGTGCTGAATCATTTGTGATTAATAGCTCTAATGGCCCTGCAGATCAACTATACTGCTGGGTTTTGGTGTTCCAGGAAGGTAAGGATAGGATTATTGAGGCTTTACAGAAGAGATTAAGTGTAACCCACACTGAAGGTATAGTAAAGAAAGCAGAAGGAAAAGAGAAAAAAAATAAAATAAAATCAAAACACAAAACAAATAATGTCAAACCAAAATCCTTAAAGAAAAATTATTGTGAAAAAAAAAAAAAAGTTTGGATTATTTCTTTTCATTTTGTGACTCAGAAGTGCTTAGAAAAAATACACCTTAAGATTATACATTTTACTTCTCATTGGCAGCAAGACTAGAAACTCTCTGGAAAATGTCTGTGGCCTGAACTTTGCAAAACACACCAAAAAGGTGACCTAAAAGGACTCACTGTACTTGACCAATTTAAAATTTGTTGCTTGTGACTGAACTTCTGTGTCACTTGATATGTCACACCTGACATGCATTTTCTTTTGCCCTGGTCTCTACATTAAAGTTCAAGTTGTAAGCAGGGGGAATGGAGGCAGAGATTAAGGCAAACAGCCAGGAGTCCTCATCTTTGAAATAACCCTCCCAAGAGCTTTAAGTGAAAACATGTGTAGATTTTTTAAAAATGTAAATAAATCCTTCACAATTGTTCTAGAATTCTTACCCTTTTTGTTCAGCTTTGCTTCTAGCCAAGAAACTGTCTACATTCTTAGTCTAAACACATCCTCCTTGTCTTTAATTTTTCATAATTAAACACATTTTCCATAGTGTGTAATCCAACTGGGGCAAGACTAGATGATTGCTTTCCATGTTGTTATAAATGGAGGCCCTTGCTGCAGAAAGAGGGGAGAACTCTCTGAGCATGCCCAAGTAAAACATGAACAAACACAAGATCCAAAACAGATTTAAATGTCTCTGCAGTTTGCCAACTCCTTTTCTGACCCCACAGCCCTTGGCTGTAACAATAAACAAGCGCAGGCACGGCTGCTGCATTTGCTGCAGTCCTGCATGTGGCTGGAGGAGGTGCATTGCTTGCAGGTTGTGAGCAGCCCTGATGGCTGCAGTGCATATCTCTTCATTTTGAGACATGTGTGAGTGCTCCTGGAATGTCCCAAAAGAGAATGGTGGCTTGCAGATTCACCCTCAGTTTTTCCTGTGTGATGTCAGCAATAATGCAGCTTTCTCCTACATTTAACTGGCAGCCTGCATATGTCAGAATTTCCTAATAGTCTGTGACAGACTCATCCAAATTGACAAGGCATTTCTTGTAACTCAGGAACAGCAGAGCAAGGGTCCCCAACACTGAGGTAAAGGAAGACTAGGATGAGAAACCTTCATTTATCTGCTTTAAAGAACTAACTTTGCCCATTGACCATGATTTGAATATGAGTGGAGTTCTGCTTGAGATTTGGAAACATGCAGCACAGACCCTTAAAATCCTGCCAGTAGCCAATGAGAGCTTCCCTTTGCAGTTAGATAACTTCAGTGTTTAAAAATATTCAAGGAATTTCCTGTAGTAAGTAGAGAAAAGTACAAATTATACTGAAAACTTGGACACAGCTGTATTTGCTTATCTTAAGGAAAATGAGAAATTTTCAAAGGGTGCTGTTCTTTGTCCCACTTTACATCTGCTCACCTAAACACAAAAGTTGCAAAATAAAGATTTCCACCAAAATCAAAAAGGAATGTTAGCAGCATTTCAGTGTTGTCTGAAAGCAGATCACTTCTACGACAAGAATTTCAGAAATATCAGAAGAATTGAATATCTATATCATTTTCAAAAGTCTCTCTATTTCAAAAAGGACCCTTGTCTTGGATCTGTTTATCTTCAATTGAACAGATTCTCTGTACTGCTTTTATCCCCCTTACTATTTAACTCACTCTTTTTTTAAACTTAATTACTTTGCTGACATAGGAGATGATCTTGTGAATTAAGAGGTCTGTGACCCATTCCCAAGTAGTTTCTCATTTTAGATGCTCCTTCTTCAAAATCATGAGATGTACAGTTTGTTGGGTCATAGTCCTCTGAGGAAAACAATGCCAGGAAATGCTCAGCACCTCAATCCTGCTAACCGACTGAGCAGCATCCTTCAAGGGTCCTGACACATGGAACTGTCGGGGCTGTGACATTAATAACAGGGTTCTTTTCTTTTAGGGCTGAGAGTGAAGAGACAGAGGCTGTCTTCTCATGTTTGGACTTGGTAGATTATTCTTTCCTTTTCTATATTACATATACACAGAGTACAAGAAGCTATATGCTGTAAGATAGAGAGGTGCAAAATGGCTAATGAAGAACCTCTTCAAGGTCTTTTATATGCTCATTTATCCAATTAACAAATGCCAAGTAAATTATTTTTCTTAGTGACCTGGTGACCTGACACCTGTGTGCTGCACTGCAGCATCTTCTATCCAATAACTTATTATTTATTACCCAAAAATCCCTAGAAGAACAAGATGAAGAAGGAAGAAGGGACAACAGCCTAAATCCTCCACTTGTCTTCTGTTTTCTAAAAGAGCTTAAACCATAAACTCTAACTTTCTCACCCAGTGACTTAAGAAAACTCTAACTTACACACTCACATTCCCAGTTTTTCTATTTAACTGTTGTCTCCATGGTGTTATATGAAATTCAGCTTTCTTGGATGTCAGAGCCAGGTATCACAGATAAGGGCACACACTCTGTGCCTCTGACCCCAGCATGGAACCAGAGCTCTACTGGGCAAAGACATATGAGGGACAGAGAAAATTAGCTAAAACCTGCTTTCTCAAGTCTTTCACTTATTTAGGACAAGCACAACAGCAGGTCTTCATGTATATTTGCTGTGTGCTTTGAGAGCACCTGCTCGCCCCCACTACATGACTGAAGAGCCCTGTGACCAGTGTTACAGTCACTGAAGCAAATAAGTACAAACCATGTACTCAGACCACCATCCTTTAGAGATTATTCCAGTTTTCATTTCTTATGTCTTTTACAGATGGTCTGTCTCCTGATACTTTCTTTGATTCTTAGTTTACATCTGGAGTTTTAGAGAGATTAATTTTCCTGCTGACATTTCTTGATTATTTGTCCCGGTCTAACTTCACCGTGATTCAGCCTTTCTGTTGTTCTTCTTCTGTGGAAGTTACAGGGTATATAGCCTATTTCTAGTATTTACCAGGCATGTCCCAGAGTGAAGGACTTTGCCTTCTAAATTTTGGATTATTTTTGTTCTTGCTTGCTTCTCATATGTCTTCTATGGTTTCTTTAGGAAAAAATAAAAAAGCATCCACGAGGTGCAGTTTGGCACGCTGTGGACAAACGCTGGGTATAATCAGGGATTAAATAACACAGTGTTTCAAACTGAAAAAAAATAAAAAAAAAGAACTTTGTGACTGGAAAATTTATCATCCATCATGATGTCTCTGAACAACTGCAGATGTTATGTTAGTCCTATTAGCAACGCTAACATCCAGCGAGGTAGAGGTCATCTCTCTCTCACACTTGTCAGACTTGAGACCATATTTGAGAAATGGCTTATATTTGATGTCCCTGTTTGCATTGATTTCAAAATTTTCAGTGCAAACACAAGCTACAATAAGTGCCTTTCTTTACATGCAGCTCCCCTTTTTACCCGACCGTGCTGCTAAGAAACCAAACAGCCACTCCTTGCCCCGTGAAAGGGGAAAAGGCTGTTGGAGCAGCCTGCAGCTGCGTGAGAGCAAACAGGAATGACTCACCCACTGGCCTGGGTGTGCTGTGGCAGAGGGGATGTAATCCCAATTTGACACCAGGTGATGGATTTGACAGAGTGGACCTTTGTAGATCCCTAGGTCATTTCACAAACAAGCAGAGCAGGTTCCACCCTTGGCGTGAGCTAAGCATGCACCTAAGTGTGCTGAAACCCAGGGGGCTTCTGCCTAGATCCCAGCACTGATCTAGATTCCTTTCATCAGTGGCTATTAAACTGAGCACAGTCTCCAGTGCAGGAAGTTCCTACACTGCTTAATGGCAGCAGAGAGAAGTGAACACCAGAGGAAGGGATGCTCTCTTGTGCCCTTCTTCTCACGGGTTTTCAGTAAACTGATCTAGCATCAATGGCGTGACACAGGGCAGGATCTAATATGCCATTCCTAAAATTCATTAAACCAAACTACATGAACTAGGTGATAGAATAGTCCTCTTGGCCTCTGTAACTCTGGTTCTACCAGCATAAGGAGACAGAGTGAAAAATCAGGTCCAGGGATCAATATTTAACTTGGTTTGCTGATCCAATAAGACAATAGGAAAAACAAGTTTAATGTAAAGGTGGAGAACAAACAGAAACTCAAGACAAATGGACATGAATAGAATATTTTCCAGTCCATCTTTGTCTCTGCAGGTGTTGGGTGTTCCCAGTTTCCATTGTGACATGCAAACAGAAGAGTTCCCACCTCCAGCTCCACGATTGCTTCATGCTCTGTGCAGTGTCCTGGTCCCATGAAGAACCCTAAAAGAACCCTGAAAAACAGAGTCTGAGGTCAATATCTGAGAAACTGGCTGATGATGTCAACAGGCAGTATTAGCTTTCCAGCCCAGAAGGAAATGTAGAAAGATGAGTGAAAAAATCAGATAAATACAGCACAAAGACAAAGAGGGGGAAAACCCCAAACAAACCAAAAAACTAACCCACACAACAGACAAACAAGGAGAAAACAAAAACACAGAAGAAGGTGTCTGAAATCTGAAAGGCTCTAAAAGTGATCTTGCTAGAGATATAAACTATGATTCTGTTTTCTTTCTTCTTCAGAAAGGGAAACTAATCAAAATCTTTAAAACTTTCAAAAATTTATCCCCTTTCAAAAAAATTACCCATAAGTTCAAAAAGAACCCACTCTGCATTTTCTCTCTTTTTCATTTCATTTGTTTGCTGTAGCTATGTCCTTTAATTTACCTAAATCTTGTCTTTTCAAGCCACATTTACTGGATTAACCTTGTTGGTCAGATAACAAAGTTTAACTCCAAGATAAGCCTCACAAGGGGATTTATGTGAAAAATAACTTTTCCACCTCCAGAGCCTCCTCCAGCTCTGACTTAGTCATGGAGAGTCCATACCAGCTGACCTGAAGGCTATCCTGGCTTGGTGCCTGGCTATAACTCAAATATTTCTGAGCAGTGGCCAAAGGAGTCTGTCAGAAAGCAAAACATATGGAAGCTGTTTTTCTCTGAACTGTGGGGCCTGGATATTGAAGTAAGAGGTCCAGCAAGCAGCAATATGGCTCCTCTTCAAAGCAGGAAAGGAATAGTGTCTCATCATGCCTGAGAAATGCTGTGGTAGCAATTATGTAGAGAGTAAGCATCAGGAACTGTGTGATTCATTGGTATCAGGGTGGTTTCTCCACTCAAAAGACCAAGCTGCTGAAATGAAGGTGACTATGAGTGAATGAAAGCTTATTTGTGTCTTGATTATGATGGAAATGGGGGTTAGTGCTCCTCATGGTGAACTGCAATCGTTTTGCCTAGATCTGTTGTGAGCTCTGAGTGGGTGGCAACCCAAAACTGCATCACAAGCCAAAGTAACATAGGATGGACATTGAAGAAAGAGCTCTCACAAAGACCAGAAGCAGAAACACACAATTATGTGGGTATGTGAATTGCATTTTCTAGCACATGAAACATCACTGAAGATCCCTAGGTTCCAGTGCTGTGTTATGTCATGACAAGGCAGCCCACAGATGCTGGTATCAGAGAACTGGCCAATATTCTGGCTGCAGATGGTCTGATTAAAATTGTGTCTGCTTAAAATTGGTAAATTCTGTAATGGGGAGGAAGCATGATGACCTGCCGTTCTGCCCAACTCCAGCATTCAGAAACCCTCAATAACACCTTCTTTTCCTGACACCCTCTCCTTTCTCAATCAATCACAGGACTGACTTAACACCATGAAAGCAGACAATTTCATTTTACAGTCTTTTTATGTGTGTTCTGGTGCTGGAGCATTTAGAACTTTCATTTCCAGGCACTGTGGGTGAGAAACATACTCCTTTAAAAATAAAGTGAGATTTTCAGGCAGTAATCTCTGTGTGGCAGCTATAGTTTCCAGAAAAAAATGTTCAGACTAAAAGTGCAAAGCCTGTGACTGCTCATAGACTCCCTGTCTGCACCGGTCCTTATGCAATAAAGCCCCAGTCTGGCTGAGACCCCAAAACATTCAAAAAATTTAAGTTATAATATGATAAAGATATAATGTATTATTTTTTTTCTCTCCTGTTCAAGATAAGCCTGCATGAGCAAGTTACCCAGCTAAAAAGATCTGTCTTTAAAACCAATTAGAAAAGACATTGACTCTCCTGGACACCAGTTGCTAACTGGAATGTTTCCAGGCTTGCTTTCTTTCACCAGTTAACAGAGCAATAAATAGGAGATATTTAAGATTTTAATTTCTGCTGAAACCCGACCATGTGGGAGATGGTCCTATTTTTTCCATGATATACTATTTTTATGTGAAAAAGTAAGATCCAGCTAGTGCTGGAATATTTGCAAGATGAGCGTTCACTGGTGAGCAATTCATATTTGCAATATCTGCATGATATAAAAATACCATTAAAATATACCTCCTTAAAAAGAGCAATTGCCAAATGCTGTCTTACACATTGCCTTTGGGCCCAACCACTTTATTTAGTTTTTTGTAAATTGTCTATGGTTTGGTCTCTGCTGCTGCCACAATCCCATTTGGCTGTCACTGTCACTTTAGATGATGTTGGCCTGAGATGTCTTATTGCAGCTGACCTGAACTTCTCAAGGGGTTGTGCTCAGAGCCACATCCAAGTGTGCTCACCTAGGAGCTGTGCTCCCCCTGGGCAGCCATGGACAGTGCTCGTCCTCTTGGCAAATCCAAGCCTGCCTTAAGAAGAAAATTCAGAGCTGGTTTGAAGTCTTAACTCTCAAGAATTAGCGGTGGAATTTGTCTACCACTGTGACTGGCTGGACATTCAGGAAGTGCCTCCAGGAAAGGTCAGGCTGTGGGCATCTGATCCATGCGCAGATATTTTCTTTCCCAGCATATCCATCCACAAAAAGTTACACAAGGTTTCAGAGCTGGGACTTCAGCTATTGATGGTGAGTCTTGCCTGGTTTTCTGCAGACCTACTGAACTGAAAAAGACAGGCTAAAAGTTCTGTCTCTTCCAAGAGTGGTGTGTATGTGTGCATGTATTTTACAGCCAGGAACTTTCTGCGGTGTTTCTCATTTACTTTTGTGATGGGCACCAGGCCAGGATGACTGTCTGCCTCCAACCTAAATGGATTTATAACTTTATCAAGCATTTTTCACTGATGCTTTGGGGATGAGGAAAGTGGACAGGCTGTGCAACTCCAGAGACCTCCAGAGAAGTGATGACTTGGGCAGTTCTGAGTGCCAGTATAGGCTATTTGCAGGCCACATATATATAGGATTGATTACTGGTTTTTCAGTGTGACAAACTTACGAGGGCAATTTTAAGAACATTTGTATGTTCCTTTGATGGAGGAAAGATTGAGTATGAGTTAGTTTCTCAATTTTCCTTCCATGCCTGAAGCAACCCTACGGCCAGTTGCACCATTTCCCCAAACAGAAATTTTAATTTATAATGTTGTCCACAGGTCCTGATGACAGGGCTAGTAGACTGTATCACTAAATTAAACAATGGCCTGTTACCCAGCAGGAAAATTGATTAATAGAGAAAAGGGCACAGAAGAGTAAAAGTACATAGGAATCTTGCTCTCTACTCTTTGCTATTTCTTCTGTCACAGGTAGGTCCCCTGTACAGCAATTTTATTTTAACAAGGCATCCACTTCAGCTTGACTCTAGACCTACATCATTCACAAATATATAACCATCTCCAGAATGAGTTCCTGTACCTTCTCATGCAGTAAATACAAAATAAAAGACATTTAAGAAGATATTAAAGACCTGATTGAAGTAAAAAAAAAAAGTAGGAAAAGTTGAAGATAATGAGCCTATCCTTATTTCACACAGAGGTCCAGAAGATTATAGAGATCATTTATGGTATCCACTATTGCTATGCAACATGCTACAATAAAAGAGGACACAAGATGCATTGAGTAGTGGCAATGGATTGATTTAATGAAAAAGTCTCAGCATTTACTCTGAATTTCATTCCCTTTGGTAATTTATAGCAAGAACCCAGAGCCTCCAGCCAGCTTCTCCCTCCCTGTGTGTGTACAGAGCCGAGGCAGTCTCTTATGCATCATGCATTTTAAACATCAGATGTCTGCCTACCTGTCTGCTCAGGACTGCCATACCCAAGCACCTAAATAAAAGGTGTGGACTTTTTTTTGTTTACACATTTCCCATAAAGACAACCAAGATATTAGGTTAATGGTCACAAGGGTTTATAATTTACACTCTCGATTGGCTCTCAGTCTCCAGCACCCACATCAGAGGCTGCTCTCTGAGACCTGAAGTACTTGTAATTTGCTTTGAGAAAAAAGAGAGGTGAGCTGAATTTCCCAGGAAAATTCTCCCACAGCTGGAGACTAAGGAGAACTCCAAACATTGTGGAAAGTCTGGGCAGTCATGCTGCATGCTCCAAGGAAGCTCAATTCATGGAAGAAACAAGTGTCTATACAGACAGCTTCTCTCCTTGCCCCCTGTAGAGCTCTGACTTTTTGTTTTTTAATCAAAATTAGAAAAAAAAATACCAACAAAAAAAAAATAAAAATAAAAATAAAAATAAAAATAAAAATAAAAATAAAAATAAAAATAAAAATAAAAATAAAAATAAAAGGAATATAAAGAATATTTCCCGCTTTTGTATGTTGAAAGCGTAACAGCAGGCAAAATCATTAGTGCCATGGAAAAAACAATTTGACCACACAAAAAGTTCTCATGTGCTAAATGTTTAAAAGGCCTTTGTGGATTTGAATGGGGTGTGTCGAGGGAAGTGAGAAGAGGGAAATTTCAGGTGTAAATGACTCTTGTGCTACTACATTTCCAGTCTATTAAAAATAAGATATTTTTCTTTCACTTCAGAAACTTAAAAGCAAGACAGCACTAATATAATGGCACGTTTTAACACAGGGAGTGAAAAATAACACAGGGAGTGATCATATTTGATGAAAAGTCGCATTTTTAAATCCTTAGCTTATTTCCACTAAATTGAAAGTAAGGAAGGAAGTTAACATCTGATTTGGGTTGACAGCTTTGCAGCCAATACAATTTCCCTTTCTGCTACTATTTTCTAATATATCTTTTGCCCCTGAGAGTCTTTCTGTAGCAGAATGCTGGCAGCAGCAGAACCCAGAAGAAGGAACTTGGCTGTTTGCAGCAAAGGATCATTCTCATTAGGAGATGTCAGCTGCCGGCTGGCTGCTGAGATTTACAAGAGCTGGTCCCAAAGCTCAGATGCTAAGTGCCTCTTTCTCTCTTCTCCATCCTACTTCATGCTGGAGCAAGGAAAGTTAAGAATTAAAACGGAGGAAGAAAACTCTTCCAGTATTGATTTGTCAAATAGAGCTGAAATCATAAGCATAAACAGACAAGCATGCTTTGTCCTGTCTGGTAGCATCAAATAAAACATTCACTAAACAATATCCCCTTTCATAATGAAAGTCACTACTGTCCTCACTAATGAGTGCTGCTCCAGGAGCCACAGCTACAAAAATGTATGTTTAGTTGTGATCTTGTGGCCTCTGCAAGTCTGGTTATGGCCAGGACGACTCATTCTATGAGCTTACATTTCTCTTTAGGCCGCTGAAGGAACAGGGTTAAGGTCAATTATATTGAACAATTATCTCAAAGAAATCATTCCAAGGGGATATGGAAGCAGAGCCTCAATGACACTTAGTATTTATCCCCAAAAATATCTGTCAGTTTTTCTCTCCTGAAATCAAATTATTTTTGAGAACCAGAACTGAATGGCTAAGTGCTACTGGTGATGCTTTTGTGATATATGCATTGCAGTGTGTCTGTCAAGCTTTCAGTGAGACTGCAGCTCTGCCTGGGGATGAGCCAGCTACTATATTCCAGACTTATGCTCTTTGGGGTTTTCCTGACTCAGAGGCACACAAAGTGCATCCTGGGGCTATTTCTAAAATTATTACTTATAATTTCCCTTCCCTCTGGGTCCTGTAATTGGACTGATGCTAGTAAAGTGTCTGGTTTTTCAGGAAAGTACTTTGGAAGAAAAATCCTAACAATAATTTTAGAATGTGTTTTTAATTATATTCTGTTTTATTACACATCACCATGACCCCGTGAAGCAAAGGTTGAGTGTTTGGCAAAAGAATTTTGTCCTGACTTGGCAATGGTTTATTACATGTCAGGTAAAAGGAAAAGACTGAATTTTTACACAGATCTTTTGAATGTCAGATCACCAAACATACATAAACAGAGACATATAAATAAGTTTTTTTCCTGTACTGCACATACCATATGTATGTGCATTTTCAGGCAGATATTCTGCCCTGCTAATCTCTCTCTACATACAAAACCCAGTGCCTCCTATTAAATTCAGTGGACAGACCCTAAGGCATATGGATTTTCTTTCTGCTCCCCTCCTCAAATGATTTCTGGTACCTTTTGGAAATACAAAAAAAATACCCTGTAAATAGTTATATAAAATAACCAGTCACCTCTGTATCAATAAAAATATAAATAAGCCCAGAAAAGGGAGGCCTGTCTTGCCTGGGCTCCCAGGTACTCTGCTATGGTATTATGTTTTTGTGTGACCCTACATCCATGAGCCACAAGAAGTATTTTCCTCAAACAAATCATGCTAAATCATTCTTCCCCAAAATCATCATGCAGTACTTCCATGCTTCCCAACAGCTGCTGAAGATATTTCTGAGGGCCAGGTTTCTCTGGTGGTGAAAATCCTGCTGCTGGAGATCCCCAATGTGTTTTTGCATGAAGCTGCCTACACCTCAGCAGTACGAAGGGCTGAAATGAAGCTCTGTGGCCCTGTCTTTCCCTGCCATCCTCCTCTCCTTTTCCTAAACATGCAGGGTGTGGCAGGGGAAGTCTAGTACCATGGGCTGGCAGCAAAGGAGTATGTGGTACAGGAAACTGAAGCATAGACAGAAATGTTCATCCCTGGTTCACCACCTGGGTTTCAGCTCTCTTGGCTGAGGGAGCTGACTAATTAGCCATGAGATGCCAGCTTCTACAACTCCACACGCATTTCCTACAGCTGAGAGGCACAAGACATGTACAGAACACTCTGGTGAACCAAGAGAGGAGGTCCACTGGTGTTGTTGTCTCCTCAGGGACCCACCTTTCCAAGAGAGGATGGAAGTGGTCCAGGCCTGCAGCACTGAGTGCCTGGGCAAGCTGGAGTGGTGTCCCTTGGGAGCCTCTGATAACTCTTCCTCTCCCTGCCAGGCATACAGATTAAGCAGCATCCACTGCTGGGAGTGGATCTGGCAGTGTTAGGTTAATAGCTGAACTTGATAATCTTAGCGGTCTTTTCCAACCTTAATAAATCTATTATGATCCTACAAGTCCTGTGGCTTCATGATGTGATAAGGTCAGGCCTAGTGCTCCATTAGAACTGTTCAAGCACTCAAAATTGGTAACATCCCTCATCATTCCACTTCTCATTGGCTGCATTTCCAAATTTTGGATCTAGCTGCTAAAGGAGTGGCAGAGGAATTGTCCTTTATCTCACAGAGTTGTTCTGAGTACCCAAAAAATTGTGAGGCATCCCGATAAGAGCACAATGGCAAGATAAATAGCTAGGAATCAACATAAGCACTGCCAAACCCTCATGATATGGTGGAAGCACACTGTTCCCAAGGTCCTCATTTCTTTATCAAACACTAATCCAGTACCTAAAATTGCCTGGAAATTTAGGGAGTGGGGGTGGGGGATAGAGGGAGAAAGGATGTCTGTTTTGGGAAAGGAAGGGAAACTCTTCTTTGATGGATAGCTTGAAAAATGACAAGTATATGACATGACCAAGATGTCTGGGATATTTGAGTCGAGGAGGGAAGATGGATTATTGGTCAGGGTTTGATGAGCCAGCTAAGAGTGTTTGACAGATTTCTGAACTATATGATGAAAAATGTATACTTTACACATTTTTTTGATTAGCTTTTCATACAAATATATATGGGGAAGGGGCTTTTGAAAATTTCTCTAAATATTAATGTTGTGGTCCAGTCAAGTTCACTGTGAAATTTCTACCATACAACACTAGTTGCACTTGGGTTGAACTTAATTAGAGATGTTCAGCAAAAACTTTCATGCTCTTTTCCACCATTTTTGAAGTAAGGACATAAATAATAACAATGTTATAAATAAGTTTAAAGTTGAGTCTTTCCAAATTTGAAGCAGTATTTGCCTTTTAAAGGGCATCTTAATGGATATGGCTCTAAAACCTGATCTATATAGCTCAGGGAATCTGTAGTCTTTAGTTTAGCTTCTTTTATAACTGCAGTTTTTAAAGTTATCACCAGATGTATGTAATTACTCAGAGTTGCTGTAAAATCAGTCTCAGGGAAAGGAATCTATTATTATGACTGTAATTCTTTTTACAAGATATGGAAGCAAAATTATGCTTGTAAGGTTCTATTCTTTGATTAAACTCATTGCTGACCTATTAAAGAAATTTAACTTTTTTTGTTTACATTAGGAGTTTGATTGTGTTTGCTTAAGCCAGGGCCTCAAACACTAGATTTTGCCAGTTTATTCACTTGGATGGCATTGCGTGATTGAGGTCATGGTTTTGTTTCCTCACACTCAGCTCACTGGCCCTACCCAATGATTAAGCTGTTGTACTTTGTCCCAAAAACCTAATGGAATGAATTCTTTTATAGTGGGTTTGGTGAGGAGGTTGCATATTTTTATTCCTCCATTTAAGTTTTACAGTTAAACCAGTGGGTCTTTATTGTAGAAGACTGGAAAATACAAGGTTTGAACATCTTTTCTTGTCTAAGTTTTTCTTGATAATACCTGAAGTTGTTACACATATAGCTCTGCTCTAAAGCATTTTCCTGGAGCACTTGGAGGGTTTTCAAAGGCACTTAGAGTGGAAGGGGATAAGATATTACCAAGAGCTATTAAAAATATCCAGACATGATTATCTAAAGAGTTTCACTTGCACTAAAATGAGATTCTCAGTATGACTATACTTCATGAACAGTTATTCACACACAAGATAAACATTGCTGTACACATGTTTTCCCACTTTCCCTGGAAAAACTCAACCTAAAGGCATGACAGGGTCTCAAATGCTCCACAGTTTTATTACTCAGGCTGTATGAAACAATAAAATATCAACAGAAGAAAAATGCTAAAAGAATGCTCTGTATTTTGCCTTCACTTCACATATGCTCTTTCTCTTTGACTTTCTCCTACCTTGCTGTAAAATTCTCAGGAATCTGCATTTCATTATCACATCCCTATGAGCTTGGCATTAAAATACACACACCTTTGAATTGTTGTGCTACACACAAACCAGACAGTATCTCTCCCATAGATCTGAAGAAAGTAAGCAGCATGTTTTACATATTAAAGATCACTTATCGACTCATACACATTTCCCCTTTCTATTTAACACTCTAGAGTTTAATATATGGCATAAAGGCCAAATGCATTGCTTTCCTTTTCAGATCAGAAGAGATAACACAAAACTTATAAAGAATGCATGAAGCTCTAAATATAGAACTGGATTTCAGCTAGTTTAATGCTGCTTCCTGTGCAATAGAAGTGTGTTTTACCTCTGGTATGCAAAAGCAATATGTACCCAGGGCCGAGATACCGCATTTAAGGGCCAACAACTAAATGCCAGGCACTGGAAAAGCATGGAAGCACTTCACAAAGGTGTTAGCTTGGCTGTTAATGGCAGCTTTACTGTTGGCTTTGACCAATATAAAAATAAAGTAGATCTCTGTGGAATATTGCAGTCAAGCGTTCAGAATCTGGTGCACTTAGAGACTATTTTAATAAAATGACGACAATAATGAACTGTAGTTTGACACAGTGTAGGCAATAAACTCAATGGAGTCTGAAGCAAGCTCCCAGAAATGAGGCAGCCAGAGTAAAATACAGTGACTAACTGTTACATGGCCAAAGCACAGGAAATACCCAGGGAGTAGATTCCAGCACACTCAGCAATGGGAATAATTCTGGATAGAAAGGATTTTCTCATTCAAATGCCGGTGAACAGACCCAGATATCTGCTGCAAATCAGGGCAAAACAGAAGCAAATACTAACCCCTAAGTGAAAAGTACACAAAAACAACATAGAGGACAGAAAGCCAAATGGGAACAGCTGGACAGTCTGTGGGAAGAATCCAAAACTAGATTTTTAGGGGCTATTTTTCCCTGGGTTCCACAGGCTGGACCATAGACCTGTGGCCAATGGGTGAAATGCAAATGAAATCCTGAAGGCAGGGCAACAGTAAAAAGTGAGGATGGTAAAACATGAGACCCATCAAGGTGCTACCCAGTTAGTGAAAACTGTCAGTTTTCATGCTGGAAATAGTCATAGGAAAATACACCTTCTACACCTGGAGAAAAGCATGACTTTTATTCCCCAAACAAGCTCACTTTCTAGATAATAAATCCAAAGCACATAAGAGGAAGAGAATCTCAACATTTCAGAAGGCCACTTACAGGGGAAAAAAGGGACCATGTGATGCATCAGCATCCTAAGATAATGAGCATCATCATCACCCAGACAGACTTTGTCATTTTAATTCAGTACCTGGAAATTTCAGAGACAGAAATTGGGGCCTGGACTCTGAACATTGTGTTCTGGCAACTAAATGGATTTATTGTGCATAGGAAGCCCCAGAGCTGTATTCTTTTTCATATCATTTTACAGGGACAAGGCAGTGGCTGAACCTTTGCAAACAGAAGGACAAAATAGGACTTTTCACTTAAATTTCACTCTTTGCAAGCAATGCCAGCATGCCACAAAAATTTGAGATACCAGAATTAAGTACCAAACTCCATTCTTAACTGATTTTTGGTTTAACTATCTTTCCTCAACAAGGACCAGCTCTGCTCATTGTGTAACTACAATACCCTTTTCTTGTGTTTTTTTATTCTTTTAAGGAATTGTGTCTCATGAAATAACTCCCTCCCTATGAATTGTCACAGGCATCAGATGGCCACAGCCTCTTTCTCTGAAAACAATTTTGTATCTGAATAATCTTTTGTGTGTTAAAGCCAGCTCAGCCAGGAATCAGAAGGAGTTAACAAATCTAAGCACAAGGTCAGGCAAATTAAAAAATTGATCAACCAACTAAAAATCTTTAGGAAAATCTGAATAGGAAAAGGGGAGTAACTGAAAGGGCTTCAGACAGCAAATACTTCATGCGGGTTGTCTGCGAGGGTTGGGTGCCTACACAGATATCCATCTACCTAGAAATCAATATTTGACTTTTACAAAGAGCACCTCTGAGACCTGCTGAGCATGATGAAAGAATTATTTCATGCACCTGAGAATATTTGTGTTTTATTTCCTGGGGCTGCCTTGTCCTGCTGACAACATTACTTGGGAGGCCCAGTAAGCAAAGGCTGCTTGGAGGCGTTATTCCACTGTGACTCAAAACAAGGAAGGACAATGCTTTCCCTCCTAACTCTACTTTCTTTTTTTCCAGAAAGGAAAGAAATACAGCCTTGATTTAAGGTGCTGGATATTTCCATCAGAAAGGGAAGTCTAAAAGTAAAAGAGATGCCAACAGTGGAGCTCAAAGGAGCCAAACTCCAAGAGTCAAGAGACGACCTCCAACTATACATAATGCAGTGCCTTTCTATAGAAACCTGCTGCTTCTGACCTCTCAGTAAACATCATTCTAGCACAGAGGTGTGTGCTGGGCAGCATACCTACCTAGCACAGCAACAGCAGTTACACTCTGCTGCTTTGTCTCTAACTGAAAAATAAAATAGTGAGCAGACCTCTTCATTTCAGAACTGGAGTGTTTATACCAATCCTGTATTTCAGTATTTTTAGATAGCCTTTGGGAAATTAAAGGTGCTTTTCAAGAAAAGAAACCTTGACATACAGAACTGACTGTGTCAGGGAAGAAGCATCTCCAGCTGACCCATTTACCCATCAGTTTTCTGCCCCCCCCATATTCCTAGAAAGGTGTGTGCTCTTGGACCACATGCCATGACCTGGCAGAGAAGAGGTTAAACACAAGCTCAGCCTAGCAGCACACAATCAGAGTAACAAAAGTCTCTCAGATTAGTAAGACTCTGTGGATGAGTGATGATGATGAACATAATTGGCAGCAGGAACCTGATTTCCTGCAAGGAAAGCATGTAAGTGAGCAACAGGGAAGGTATTCAAGTCCTGGAGCCATAAGCTGTTCTTCTGGATCAAGTGAAGGCTATTCTTGGTATAGACTTCAGGATAAGACAGAAATTGTATCCCACTTTCTTCCATGTCCCCAGTCTTTAGATTAGATTTGGCTGCTAGCAGCAATTGAGGGTGGCTGGAGATTTCTTGGCTGAAATATTGCTTTGCTTGTTAAAGGAGAAATAATGGATCTGATAATTATATCCTGCATTCTTTTCCAGACCTAAGAACAAGTGGTTTGTTTCTTATCTGTACACAGTGACACTAACTAAGGATCAAGGTATGATTTCAATTTCAACTTTGGGGTTTTTTTGCACAAAATAGTTTCAAAAGGTCATTCAGGTATTTTGACACATATTTTTCCCGAACTGAACCATAACATACAATTGTTCCTATTTTTGCAAATTTTGTCAATTTTATTTATTATTTTAAAGATAAAGATGTATTTTGGCACTGCTGACTACAAGGCTTTGTTTAAAATAGATTTAATTGGCTTGTGGTTCATTTCTGCACTCAGTCATGGAGGTGATAGGGAAAATTTTGGCAGCTCTTTACACTGAGACAACATTAAGCGCAATCAAGAAGTGTTTGTATTCTTTTCAGTTGCATGAAAAATTTCATCTTCTCCTAATCCCCTTCCTAAAAATACGAAGCTTTTTTATAAAAATCAGCTCCTTTCATGAATATATAAACTAGCTGAAAATCCTGGTTTCTGTCAGTAAAGTGACAAAAAAGTTTTGAGCAGACCTAAGCTTTGCCTTTCTTTAAAGCGTGCCCAAAAGTTTATTCTTGCCCTTCTTTTTCACCTACCGCCTTCTCCTGCTTTCAAGAAAGCACATGTGTTCAAGCAGCAGTTTCCCTTCCCACAATAATGTGATGAGCTGTGGTTGCAAGCACTTGGAGCCCCCTGTGCCAGCACAGGAGGTGGATGTGGGCCCAGAGCTGCAGGGCACAGCCCTAGGGCTGCATGACCTCAGCAAATGGTGGGACAAAGCTCAGCAGAAAGCACATTGCCACTGTCATCACTTTTGGACAACCTTCCTTTGATATCTTCAGTCCTCCTTCACGAAGCCCTCTCTCCTTGGGTTATATGCAAAACAGCTGAGCCTCTTCACCTTCTTCTGTTCTGTTTTTCAGGAATAGATGCAGGCAGCATGCTCAACTCCTTTGGCTCCTGTCATGGCATTGCATTCCTGTCAAGCTGCTCCTCTGAATTCCTGCTCACTAGTCTTTCATCAGCAGTGACCTCTGCACTGCTTGAGTCAGCTAACACCTCATTTGCTTTCATGTGAGGTGCCTCCTGGGCGGAGGATATTGCCTGTGGCAGGCGGGTGAACCCCTGCTCATCACTGGTGTGCTCAGGCTGTCAGTCCTGCCATACCTGCCCCCACCCCACAGCCCCTACATCTGACTCATTTTCAGGGTCTGGGCTATGCATGTGAGAAAATACATGGTAGATGTGTGCACAGTATAGTCTTGAGTAGAAAGGTTTTCTCAGACTGACTTTGAAGAGCTCCTTCAGCTCTGCACATCTAGACCGTGTCACTGTGCCTTTTGAGATCCTCAGACTAAGCTAGTCATTTTTTGTCCCTCAGATCTCTCCTTTTCTACTTCTTTCCCTATGCTTCCTCTCTTTTTAAATGTGTGCTTTAGTATATAAATGTACAGGGTACAAAATTCAGTCATTTCACTCATTGAAACACATCATTGGACACATCAACATTTGGAGAGTTTGCATTTTTCCTCTCTTTCATTTGACTTCAGCAAGGCCTGAGTTTAATGGCTCTTTTATTATATTCTGCTAGGTAGAATAGCCTGATGGTTTGTAGCCTTAGGACATACATTGTGGAATATTTGCCACATTCACGTGGTCTCTAATATCTATATTTTTAAATAATCTCTTAAACCTCATTGAGAGCCTGAGGATGCCTAGAGACAAAGATTTCAATAGGGCTGTGTCTCAAACAACTTAGAACAGTGCTCTGAAAATTATTTCTTAATTATATAATTTGTTTGGGACTGCAGCTTGCTCTCTGGAGGTGATTGAGCTTTCTATTTCAGTAGACTGGGAAAGTACAGGTAGTCAGCTCTGCTGAGGGAAAACTGAATTTCCAGATGATAAGGGGCAATGTACTAACTTGATTGATAGCAGCCAGAACAGAATATGTTGGCTTGCTCTGCTACTGCTTCTGCTCCTGCCTTTGTATTTTCTTCTTTCATTTTAGTCCCTGAAGATTGTAACTGCTGTCCTCTGGAGTGGTGTTTCCTGTGGAATTCAGAATATGCAGCATTTGTTTGACCTCTGCCTCCTGTTGTAGATGGTCATGCCTCACATTTCTTGTCAGCCTTTCTTCATGGCTAATAAATTTAAATACTAGAGAAAACTATTCTCCCTTTCTTCCAGCTGGTCTTGCTTTATGCAAAGATGTTTGTGATGCCCCGAGGATTGTGCTTGCATGAGTAATCCCACAGGCTTCTTGTTGGTCTCATCCTAAGTATTTCCTAAACTATAAAGAACTAGCCTGCAGTTTAACACTAGTCTGGCACTTCTTGAGTGTATCACACTCACACACAGGCACACACAGACACAGAGCCCTGTTTGCTGAGCATTACTGCTATCTAAACTAGTTTTTTTGTACTGTCTCTAGGTCAGATTGATGTCCTGTTCAATATCTTCCACTTAGATCTCAGCTTGCTGGATTATGCATCTCTAATTGTGTGGCTCTCAGACATAACAAAATTATCCCCTTTTTTCCCTCATGTATATTTCTTCCCACTTCCACTTGTGAATACATGAATGTTTAAGGAGTCCTCTCTCTCTGTTTCTTATCTGTTAGGCTACTATGAGATACCTTGATTTTTTTTTGGTCAAAACCACATAAACTCAAGTTTTTTGATGGCTCATGGCCAACATTACAAGCTCACCTGTCATGTACTTATCATATAATATCATTTACAAAGGCCTGATGTAGTACAGTATTTTAGGCAAATAAACTGCTGGGTTTGACTTAAAGAGAAAATTAATCAGGGCATTTTTCCTTGGATGCCTAGATGCATGTGGAAGTCTGTACCATAATTAGTTTTCTAATATTTTTAACAATAATAATAAAAATAATAATGAATTAGTTTGTTAATGTATGCCCTTTTATAAATATGATAGTCTTTTTGAATAAACTGGCTGCTGAATTTAGCAGATTGTGGAAAAAATGAAACTTCATAAGCAGCAGAAAGAATGAAACCTGTTTTCTCTGGCTTTGTTTCTCAGGGCACACTGCATCAGTACAGACTCGCTGGTGCCTGATATGGTTTGTGCTCACAGTGCAACAAGAAGACATTAGCAGGGAGCTCTCTATCAAACAGAGAGCATATCTGACACCTCCGTCCCTTTGTCAAAAATCACCAGTTGATTTAAAAGGCAAGCCATGATAACAAAAAATAAGTAGACAATCTGATTGTTTAAACAAAATTTTGTTGGGAAATTCAGCTTGAAAAACAAGACCAAGAGAAACCACTGCTAAGTTTAATCTTTCATCTGAGATCAAAAATATGCTTTAAAGTAACATCTCTTGCTGGAGATTTTCACTCAGCTGGGCTAACTTGTTCATTGAACTCCCCTGTATGGATAACTTCTCTTTCACTTCTTGTCCAACTCATATTTGACAAATTGCTCAGTCTTTTAGGTAATTGACAATATGTCTATTCTGTGTCCTACAAACAACAAAATGATCAACTTCCATCTGGTCTGCTTTTAAGAAACATTTCCCACTTCAAAGTCCACTAGCAGCTTTTTTCCCATGTTGTCAACAGATCGCTCTCTCATTTAACTTCTGACCCTTCCTGTTGCTCTAAAGTGATGCTAAAAAATAAATTGTCCTCAAAAAAATTTCAAGAAAGAGTTTTTTCTCTGACTGCCAGCCTAAAGATATGCCTATGTCTGGTCTTCCACTAGCCTTCCTGATATTAGTTCTGGCAGCTGTGTCTAAAAGAGGCTGATATATTCAGTGTGCTGGAGGTAGGCTGCATTAAACAGAGGTGTCATACAGCTAGCAGAACATAAAGGAATGTGGCATTGCCATCTTATTCCCAGTTTGGATGACTGTTGGTTGTAAAAAACGTCCAAGAAAAGCAGTAAAAACTTTGCTTTCCTTCTCATCATAGACCTCAGCATAGCATTAATATTGTCACTCACATGGAGCTGTTAAATGCTATCATTATCTGTAAAGCAGAACCACTTTTACTACTTTTTAACCCTTTTAAATACAGGAAAATTAATTTTTTTAATGTATCAGTGTAATGGATTTAAATCAGGGGTTCTCAGAGAATTGAAATAGAACCCCTTGATCTTTTCTGTTATAGTTTATATTCTAAATATATTTAAGAGTCTAACTAGGAAAAAGTATAGACTGGAATACAGGAATATAGGAACCTGATTAGACTCAGTGGAAAGCAATGAAGCTGGGTTTTTGCCTTTCTTTCTTTCATTTTTAACAGGAATAAACCACACCTTAGAAGCACTGAGTCCTGCATGTGTAAAACGTCTCCCTCTTGGGACAAGGTGTGCTGGAGCAGAAGGGGTCTGTTAAGTGCTTAGTTCCTATCACATTTCAGTAGGATTTGGGCATCTCTCTGAGATATTCTCCACACAGAGGTGACCTGACACTTGTCCCTTTCTGCAAACACTCTGCTGCCCACTGCTAGGAAAGGCTGGCTCACCAAGGGCTCTTGGCAGTGGATAAGGAGCTTGGACAATTATATTTATAGCATAAGCACAGCTGTCAGAGGAACAGCTTGCACTCTACACCTCCAGGAACCACATATTCAAAGAGGCTGGATGGACAAGGAGTACGTGAGTGAAGGGGTGCACCCACTTTCTTCTGGGAACCCCAGGTAACAGAGAGTTCTTCCAGCAGGCTGTGCAGGTGAAGAGAAGAAAAGTAACCTATGAGAAACACTGACAGAAGTATGGCTGTCCTCATATTGGAAAGGAGGTGATCCATTTGTTTGCGCTTCAAAACATATTTCTTTTCTTCTTGACCTAAAACTAGTGGCTTTGCTGATCCATTCAGTTGGCTAGAACACCTAGGAATAAGTCTTGTTTTGAAATAAAAGAGGAGAAAACCACCTCTTGCAGCTCGAGAATACAAATTCCTCCCCACTTGCCACTGGAGAACACATGACTCATTCTTGCAGCTCTCCTGAGTCTATTGCTGCTGCACAGCTGTCAAGATCCAGAGCACTTCTAACCTTACCTGAAAGCAGAATAGATAGTGAAAAATCCCTGTAATGGTACTATCTGTAAATGAGAGAACTGGGGGTATAAATCAAAGGCTTTTGACTCTCATTTCGGTGAAGCGGAAAATAGAATTGTCCAACTTGAAAACAGAGAAAAAGAAGAACAGAGCATTGGGTATAGAGAAGATGGACAATAGATTAGCTTAAGGATTTTAAGAATCACTGCAGGAGCTCACACATAAGGCTTTTCAGTACACCTGTGTGTGCTTGGAGTTATATCCTTCTCCACAAGTATTCCCTGTCCCAAGACTTCAATAGAGCAAGGATGAAAATAATAAAGGGTTCAGCTATGAAGACAAAAAGATAATGCCAAGAGAAGAAAATAATATTCTCTCACAATACTAATTTCTTCTGCTGCTTTTCTATCAGTCAAGAAACAGACGCTTTGTACAGATTTTACCTCATTAAAAACCAGTATTGTATGAAGAATATCAAATGTGCACTTCACATTTAAAAAGTGTGAGAACAAAATCTTTCTTTTATATTACATCAACATTGATATTAGCTTTTAAAACCCTCTGGAAAAGCTGAGAATTCTGCAAAAGCTACTTTAATACAGTTATATTATAATACAGTTGTTCTTACATACATAGCAGGAACTATGATATAGATTCAAATGTCATCAAGATTACATAAAAGAGGTATTTTTCTTTGGTCCAGCAATAGCCATCTGATGGGCTTTTGGTAGATTATAATTAATGCATAATAAGTCCTATCTTCACCTACATACACTCATGATAAGAGCTTTTTTGGATCATATTTCAGAACCTCCCAAAGAAGAATAGACAGTAAGACATGAAGTCTGCCTATGCCTCCTTTGGCTTCTGAGCTCATGCTTTCACATCATGTATTTTGAGTGTTATAAATCTGCCTGCCAGGAGTTGTCTTCCTTAACCCTTCAAGATAAGTAAGAATATACATTATTAATTGGTTGTATCAGGGTCATTCACTTAATCAGTGCAGGTGTTTGAATATATTCTTACATTCTTTTTGTTCTGAGGTAAAAAAAAAAAATAAATACAAGGAGTATGGAACAAAACTCCAATGTATTTAGGCATATATGCATTAGGTAAGACTTTAAGCTCAGCTGTCCCCAAAGCCTAGTCATTGGTCCCTTATAGATGTTGTGGTAAAGGTATCCAAGAAAAAAGATACACAAGTGTCTGAACAAACTCAGGCAGAATTTCTTTCCCTTCAAAATTTATCTTTCTCAAGCATCACTTATTGCTAGTGAAATATTACTTATGACTATTAAATCTGCAGAGTACTTTGAATCTCCATTGTCAGCATGAGTCATGTTTCATCAGGAAAATAGCTCAGTTCTTAATAACTGCTCAATTTGTTCCCTCATTTTTCCTTCCATTTAGAGGTTGTAGCAATACTTATCATGAAGTCCATGCATCGAGGACACAGATGGTGGAAGGGTTCCAGTACCATGACTTTAAAATTAATTACAGGGTTCAAGATACCAGTTCTTGTAGCCAGATTACTCTATGCCTCCCTCACATGATCCAGGGCATTCCTTAAAAATTTAAGGATTTCACATTTGTGAAAAAACTTAGAGGAAATTATTTATGTCTAGCCTAAATTCTCACAAGCTTCAAAAAAAAAAAATGAATAAATTAAAGCAATGGAAAATGAGGACACAAAATTGTCTGTCTTAAGGAATTTTCATTACATTTTGAAATAGTGTACAAGGCAAAAGAGACTCTGAGCATCAAGCTGCCCCTTCTTAGAACCACAGAATCATTTAGGATAGAAAAGTCTTCTAAGATTGAGTTCAGCCATTAACCTTGATCTGACCCAGCTTTGGATCTGGCCCATAATATCCCACTAGGTTATGGTGAAGGCATTTCAACTGGACATACAAGACCATAACAAAAACAGACTATAGTTGAGTACCTAAGATTACTTACAGACATCAGATTTTGCCTTCTTGAATATCAATGAATAAGATAAGGGACTTTCTTTCTTGTTAAATAAATGTTTTAGATGCTTATTGTGGCATTTGAATTTTTCTCCTGCAATTAAAAGAGTTGCTCATGATTCTCAGACTGATAAGCAAGCATAGTGAATGCTTCCAAAATATGTTTGATAATCATTAGGCTTCACTATCTATTCAAGGAGAATAATATTTTCAGCACACAACACAATTTTTATACTGCCTAATATCAGTGTTGGATGTTCTAGGATAGTTTTTTATATTCAGTCTCTGAGGGACTGAGCTAGAAGGGCTTTTCTGTCTCAAATGTCAATACAATGGTGCTCAACCATACTATAATGCATCTAGGGATTAATTTATTGCCATTAACAGATCCATGAGGGAAACACAGGTGGCTAGGAACAAAAATTACCTATCAGAAAAAGAGGAGTATTAAAACCTTTTTGAGTAAAGAAAGGAGAAAATAGATAGTAAGTGAAAATGACAATACTGCTAGAGAAGACTGTTACGGGTGACTGCTGACAAGCAGTAGTGTGATCCAGCCAGTGGTGAAGGAAAACCAGAGTTATATCTCTGATTTAAGGGATGAAATCGTCATAACACAAGAAACCTCTAGGGAGAGTAAATTTGGCTATACTGGAGTGACTTCAACTTGTGTAACCATAAGTAAACTAAATTTAAGCTAACAAGGGCAGGTATTTGTAGTAGTGTAACCATGGCAGCAAAGAACCCAGACTAAAAAAGGCTCCACCTGCTCAAGGACTTGCATAAATACTTGCCATTTGGCCCCACAGGGCCCTCAACTACCATAATTACACCTCTAATAATATCCAAGCTAGATATGCTGCATATAATAACCACAATATAGATGCTTCTTCAGACTAAAACTCCCTTAAAAGGATCCAAAGCTGTTTGGTGTCCCCAGCAGACTTTCCATTTATTTCAGTGAACTTTGTCTCAGGCCTTTTAATGTTAAAGATGAATGTAATGTATTAAATTATTGAACAGAGTGTTTGGTCTTAATAAGAGCAAATTATTTTTTCAGGGTAATAAAACTGATTCAGCTGTAGTGGGATAAGAGAAAACAGACTCAGGGAAAACTAATTAAAGCATTTTGAGTACTAGAACTAAGTTTCTCCCTCCTTGACATAAGAAATTATTTCCAGAACTTTTATAAAACATTTATTGTGATATAAAGAAGGTAATAAAAGTGATATACTGTAGCCTTCTTCCCTAGCCAACATCAAACTACCTACTTTCTATGAAATGGAGCAAATTGCCCAGAGTTTGCCTCTTGAACACAGAAAAAAAATTTTGCTATTGAAATGCGAAAGTCTATTAAGTGTTGGTCTGGGATTGCTTTCCAATTAGCTTTTACAAAGTTCTAAGGAAAAAAGAAAGGAAAGGTGGATCCCCAGCTTGAGAGACAGCTATTAGATTTCTGCACAATCGAGGGTCACCAGATGACTGTGCTTTGTTCCATCATCTAGACATTTTTCTATTAAGGAGAAAAGGATTTCTAGGAGGAATCGAAGGGCAGTGCCAGAGAAGGTGAGTTGTTCTTTAATTAGTAAAAGCCATTGCTGGCTTTATTGAAGGTCAGCACTCCCCAGCCATGGACACAGACCATCTCAGTAAATATGTGTGGGTACCAAGGAGGTGAATGAAGGGGTTGAGTGGGGATGTTTAGATGCAGATGGATGAATTTGAGCCAAAGAGAAGCTTTGGAGCCTGAACTGAACCAGGGCACCGTGTGGCAAGTCAAACAAGTCCGTAGAAAGCAAAAAGTAACATGTTAACACGATCAACAGAAATATGAAACAAGGCCCTCCCTTACAGTGACTACTGTGGGTACTTCAAGCCTTGATAGATAGGGGTTAGATCTAAATAATAATTTATGCTGGTATTTAACTGCAGATATGTGAGAAGCCCTGCTGACATCACCAAGCCAATTTCAAAGAGAAGAACAGATTTAAGTGCTTTGCTGGATGAAGGCCAGAGGCAGCTGAAGTTAGCACTAAGATCACTTTGGAGAGTTCTTTTTATTTCTGAATTCTCAGAGCACCCAGACCTCTTCCTGCATAGTCTTGGGAAGGATTACCAAGGTAGAGCAGATTTAAAACATGTGGATTTAGAAACATCAGGAACAGGCCTTGAGACACTAGCTGAACCCTTTTCCACAGTCAGGAGGGAACTTCCTTTAGATTTTAAGCAGAAATTTTGTATTAGGCTTTCCATCAACTTTAGGGCCTATTTGTTGATTTAGACCTTTAAAACAAAATATCCAGGTAAATTTTATTTCCCTCATTGGAATTACTTTATAATCTCCCTGATCTTATTTTTCAGGTCAGAAAAAAGGACTGTGTCCAAAAACATTTCCTTAAAAACTGCATTGTAATAATAAATGCCAGCCAGGTATACCAAAGAGCCTTTTTGTGGATGCCATTCCTTGTTTTCAAAATGTATTTGAAATCAATTTTCACATTGGGAAGGACTGTAAATATGGGCTTCTATTCAACATAACTGGCTTCTGTGTTTTCTAATCCCTGGAAGAGACATTTTCTCTGGTTTTGCAAAACTTTCTTTCAGACTGTGCTATTTGCTTCCAGTTATTTTAGACAACCAAGAAAATCCCATTCCAGACATGGCTGACTACAAAAGTTCTACTAAATTCACAGGAGTCCAGAATTTTTTCCAGTAGAGTTATTTCCTAACCTCTGGGTAAAACTAATAGAAAAGGACAAATTCTCAAACTGTAGCATGGTCTAAATTGTTATGGACAAGCCCTTGAGAACCAAAGGCCCTTTCATCCATTCAGATTTGGAATGATGCACATTTCCAGTCTATTAACTATTGCAACTTGAGGATAAAATGCAGTGCTAGAGCATCTTTTTACCACTCATATTTACTTGAAATTGTGTCAGGTTTTACTTGGTTGGAAGCAAAAACTTTGCCTTTTTTCCTTCCATTTCCTAAAAAATAGGCTTCCACAGGTTCTTACTGAAAATAAAATATTCAATTCAAACTTCACAAATCAATTTTGTTCAAGACTTAAAGACAAGCACAGGAGCTGGAGGACTGTTTCAACACTGTAATGCAGCACTCTGTTTACTCCTGCAGTTTATAAAGAGTTCAGGACATGGATGGCTCATATGCTCAAAACAAGCTCTTGCACAGAGGAAAATGTAGTATTCCTGTTCTCTGATACAGATTTAGAATATATTGAAGTCTATTCTCCATCACTGCTTAGCTGTCACTTCAGGAATTTTTAGCTAATTGACAGTGATGATTAGAAAGAATAACATTATCTCATGTTTAGGGGAGCTACAAAGTTCCAGCCTCAGCATTCCTGTGACATCTGTGTGAGAAAACAGGGACAACAGATGAAGATGGCTCTGAGAACCTGCTCTGAATATTTGTATTCAGGGGAAAGGTTTTCACTTGGGTTTGTCTTTGTGTCATGATGAAAAGCCGTGTGATTAGGGTGGTATTCTTACTGAGACACTATTTCTAGTTGTTTGCTGCTGCAGTAAATGTTCAGTGGCCCAACAGTAGCACATTTCATTTGATCAAAGGGATAGAAGTTGTTTGTTTTTTTTTATTGGGTGAATTTCCACAGGTGTAAAAAAAAAAAGACTATTTAGACGAACTACCCAATATGTCAAGACATTAAAGTTAGATAAATCTTCTTGCCACAATTGTATTAATGGGGTTTTACATTATCAATTAAGTTCTAAAAGAAAGAATTTGCTCTGAAGAGGTGTCCCTTTGGCACACAAAACACTGCATCCTGCCAAAGATCCCAGTTGCAGATACACTGAAACTCATATTCCTTCCTGACTTCTGAAGCTTGGCCATGATTTATCCCCAAGGGGCTTGGAACCTGCCAGTATCTCTTATTGCCTTGCAAATTACAGTTTTCTGACAAACATTCTTTCCTCCCTTTCAAATCTGTAATCACTATCTATATGGACATTTATTTTAATTAGTATTTTTAACGCTCCATTTTCAATTAATTTGTTGTGTTGCTTGGTTAGTATTTTCAGTGACTTTCCTTTAAAACTGTTCATTTGGAATATTTTGTTCCTCTGGAGTGAGCTTTTCCCCTCACCCCTGTGGCTCCCAGCTCATATCTATGGGTAACAACAGTGCATGTACATGTTTCTCAACACCTTGGGAGGTGAGCTTACACAACTGTCTTTTATCACCTGGATCAGTGCTCCAACTGGGGTTTCTAAATGTATTCAGTCTCCAGCATTTCCTTCCTCACAGAGCTTCTCTAGGCCTGAATCACTTCAGTGTTTATTCTCTCTAAAAATAAGAGAATAATTTTTTTTTTAATTATTAAGATTTTGGTTGAAAGTGAACACTGCGCTTAATACAGAGTTTGAAATAGTAGAATCATTTTTGTGAGGTGTTGTGCCCTACAGTGAGGCATCACCTTTAAAAACATTAAAAATCTTCTTAATTTTCAGAAGTTCAGAGCACTCCTGGATTCCAGCAGCTTTGGTGGGAATATTGCATCAGCTCTGGTCCTCCCTGCAGTCAGGAAGATTTTTATCACAGAGTGAGTTTGGCCTATACATTTAAGCAGTATGATCAAATCACGTTCTTTTTGAGCCTAGGTAAGGATTTCAGTTCCTCAGTTTAATGCACTCCCGTCTGAAGCATTTGCTCTTAACAACTGTGAAAAAAAGGAAATGTTCAGGAGAGAGTTGCGCTTTATGCTGAAGTTGAACTTGAAGTGATCTCCTGAGATATCTTTTATTTGTATGTTAAACAGAATGCACATTTATGGTGCTTTATAAATAATAATAATAATGCTATCATCTCTCTGTATTCTGTTTATTGTAATCTGTTTATTCTGCAAAACTCAGCAATGAAAGTAAAAATAACCTCACTATGTGTTTTCAGTGAAGATCCATAGCTATTTTTATTTCATACAAACTTGTTCTTCCCCAGTTATAAGGCACTTTGTATTAAAAGCTATCAAAGGAAAACAAAACCAAAGAAAAGATCTCAAAAACAAATGTTCTGAAATCATTAAGTAACTCAGCTCCATAAAAATCATGTGGCCCTATAATCCAGTAATGTTCTTAAGTACTCCACAATCAAATCAGTGAAGAGTTCTACCTAAAAATCAGTGGTGGTTGATGGCCAAAGGAATTTAAAAAATTAAGTGGAACCAGACAACTTGAGGAATTAGTCATGAGACAAGGAATCTTTTTACCTATAAATCAGTGTGAAGCCATCTCAGTTTCAGTAAGTAGCCACACTAGTTAGGGATTGATGGTCTATAGGGATCAACATTAAAAGGCAATAGCTACCACATTGTGGTATACGAGATACTAAAACTATTTCCCGTACCCAACAGAGGAAATCAAGAAAGCATTCAGATATTAATGTCAACCAGCATTTGTGAAATGAATAGTCTTGACCTCAGTCCCCCCTCTTTTCCAGCAAAAACGAGAAGCTGCAAAAAGTGGCTCCTTATTTGTGACCTTGAAATTACCAATTCTGTGAATGATTAACTTAGTGCAGAAGGAGGATAAGAACACTGGAAAAAGGAAGAAACACAGAGCTGTGCAAGACTTACAGCTCACAACACCCTTTCCATGGATAAACAGTTTTTTCAAGCTCTTAGGCTGCCAATCCTGCTCTTTTATCACCTGTAAATATAGTAATGACATGTAAAAAAACCCTTCTGAAATAATTCAGGGAGAAAACATGAATTGACACTCTGGGCATTAATCACAGTATTTTATATTACTCTAGGAGGGAAGTCACCACCTTTTGGTACTTTCATTCGTCATGTTTCCCTGTTTAAGCCATTCATAGACAATTTGCAACAGTTCCCTCATTCCAAGTCTAGGAAATTGCTACAAATGCAGTAATCAACATTGGAAACCCCAACATGACAATTTTAAAAGCAAGAACTGTGTACTGCTGCAGGAGATTTTGGTGTGGTTTAATGTTGACAAACATCAGCCTCTCACTGAGCCACATGTGCAAGAGCCAGGGGATGGAAGTTTACTCTGGGAAGGGATGGGGATCACATGTTTTTAAATCTGGCCACACTGATAACTGATCTCGCCCAAAACAAAACACAGCAAACTATGATGCATTAACACCTCATTTGTATAGGGACGGATCCTAAAGGCTGAATGCAAAGAGAGCTTAGCTGAAGGCATGACATCCCCATCCTGTGCAACAGCAATCCTAATGACTCCAGTAAAATTAAATTGATGTCCATCCTTGAACAGCAAAGGCCCTAAGACATCTCTCAGGATACTTCAGCTGTGGCATGGAATTGCCTGAATGTTCATCTCTCTGGCTGATGGTCAGATGAGATATTGGCTTATGCTGGGCTACATCTCATCAGACCCCCTTGGCTAACCTCACTTCAAAATGACCCTTCTTAGCCATAAAAGTTTCTTTGTTGGTCAACAATGCTCCTGAGAACACAGCCCAAATGCTGAAACAGAGTTAGTCCAGCATGGATGGTATCTGGGTGTCAGAGAGCAGTGTGTGTAGTGCCTTATGAGCCAGTTCCAAGCCATCATGCCCAACTGCTGCCCCTGGATGGCTCTAAAAACAGACTGCATTTCCCTGGGACTAAGGGAGGTGCTGCTCCTCTCCTGCCGCTGTGCTTTCCATCCAGCTGCCCCTCCAGGGTGATGGAAGAATCTGGGTGACACCTCCTTTTGGGTGACAGCTTCTGTGTGGTCAGTCTCACACTGTGCTGGCCCTTCTTAGGTGCCACAGATTTTGGGGAGGCAATGGGTTATCTGCATGAGGGGTTGTGCCTCTCAAGCCCTGCTTGCATGTAATGCAACTGCTGACCTGCAGTGCCTGTCATCCCTCCCCTTAACTTTGTTAGCTAAACATAGCAAGACCACATCCCCCCACGTGACCAGGGCTGCTTACTGCATCTTGTAGCATCTATCCAAATTCAATACCTGCATCACTTCTGACAGCTTTTGCTGCAAAGACCTCTGAAGCCTTTTGTCCCATTTAAGACCTGTCAGTCCTTTGTTTGTTAGCCCTTCCTGGTCCTGGGTTGAAGTACATTATTAAAAATTCCTTACAGACCTACATTAGTATAAATTAAGAGGTAGAGGACATTATCCTGCGTAGAGTGTGAATTTTTATTTAAATAATTCTATTAGCATAATTATCTTTTTCAGAAATTAAATGAACATTATTACACTTGATGTGCTACAAATTATAAAAGCAAAATTTCACTTGTAAGGTTGCACAGTTCTCAAGCAATTAGCCATATTGCACCCAGCAAACCAAAATTAAACACATAAATTAAACCAGCGGGGGGGATAATAATGTTAGAAAGGGGGTATAGACTTTTGTGGTTTGTTCATTCTGAAGCTCCAACTAAAGATAGCTCTGACAGGAGCAGGTCAGACAAGTGGGGTTAACAGGTTTCCCCACACTTTTCTAACTTGCAATGTAAAAATCTTACTTGACAGAACAATTATGTGGACTGCTTTCACTAGAGATAATAACATAATCTAAACAAGTAATTTCCTCGTGTGCTCCATGTATAATCTTGCAATCTGTCCCTATTTTTTACCATACATAGCTGTTATTGGCACTTTAATCAATAGACACATTGGATCTGAACTCGGCATTCACACTTTTTATTATGATTGTCAAATGTCTGTGATTGCATTTATGTGCAGCTACCTACACAAAAATATACAGCAATTTATAGGCACACCTTTTATTCTGCAGGTGTTAATTCTTACAACTGCCAAAATTTATCAACATAAAGAAATATTTCTGGGATTGCTAAAGCATTTAGATGATAGCAGTAAATTAAATAGCTTGGAGAGACATGTGAATGCTACTGAATGGTCTCTCTCTAAAGGTGTCTCACACTCACAGAGTTTGCTGAAATTCTTCTACACCAGCTTCAACATAGAAAATGTCCCGTGTTTGAAAAATGCACATTTGTTTTACCAAACTTAGAGTCATGCCAGCCCCTCAGCTGAGGGACCCATTCTGTCCCTTGCTGAGCTAATGCTCACCATAATGATGTGGAGGAGCATTCCTCCTCTGCTGTCTGGCAGATCACAGTCAACAGGGATCAAGAGCGCTTACAGCATGCTCTGCCCTCCCCATCAAATGAAAACTTCCTTTGAGGCCAAGCCTGGAGTGCTGCAGTGGATGGCTATAAACTGTTCAGGAGGGACAGCTGTTACCCTGGAGAAGACTGAGACAGGACCTCATCAATGTCTGAAGGCAGGGTGTCAGGAAGATGGATCCAGCACCGAGAGGACTGATAAGAACCTGAGTGAGCCAAGCTACACCACATGAAAAGGACTTTTCTTCCTGGATTTACCATCCCATCGAACAGCAAGAGGTTTTATTATTTAATATTATTCAATTTCTGTTAAACAGCTTTTTCCACTTCTCTCCAAGGAATTTTCTTTTTCCCTTTCCCGGACCAGTTGGTGGGGAGGAGTCATTTCCCTGGAAACCCCCATTTGGAGTTTTCCTCCCTAATTTGCCCTAAACTAGGACAATGATCTGGACTACGGGATTGAGGGCACCCTCAGTGAGTTCAGAGACGCCAAGCTGGATGGGAATGTTGATGTGCTGGACAGCAGGAAGGCTCTGCAGAAGGCTCTGCATAGGCTGAAGCCAATTGTATGAGGTGCAATAAGGCCAAGTGCTGCATTTGGGTCACAACAACTCCGGGCAGGGCTACAGGAGAAGGACCTGGGCGTGCTGGTCAACAGCAGCTGACCATGAGCCAGCACGGGCTCAGGTGGCCAAGAAAGCACTCTGGACTGTATCAAAAATTACACGGCCAGCAGGACCAGAGAAATGGAGCTGGTAAAGGGTCTGGAGCACAATTCTGATGAGGAGCTGCAAAAGGAGCTGTGGCTGTTTAACCTGGAGAGAAGGAGGCTCAGGGAAGACCTGGTTGTTGTCTACAACTACCAGAAAGGAGGTTGTAGTCTGGTGGGGGATAGGTCTTTTCTCCCAGGTTACAAGTGACAACATAAGAGGAAACAGCTGCAGGTTGCACTAGGGGAGATTTAGATCAGATATTAGGGAAAAATCCTTTGCAGAAAGGGTTTCCAAGCACTGGGACAGGCTGCCCAGGGAAGTGGTGGAGTCACCATGCCTGTAAATACTTAAAAGATGTGCAGAAGTGGTGCTCAGGGACATGGTTTAGTGGTGGACTTGGCAGTCCATGGCATGATTGTAATGATTGTACTTGATGATCTTAAAGGTCTTTATTCTAAAATATTCTATAATTATCAAATACATTTTATACAGTTCTTCCCTGAAGAAAGGGTAATATTTCCCTCTTTTTCCTGCCTGTTTCATAGTGCTTTGAGGAGGAAGCAGATGACGTGCTTACCATGAAATGCTCTGGGGTTTGGATAGTTTTCTAGCAGAAGCCAGGTTATTTGCTTTGGCCTGAAATATACTGAATTGTTTGGAGGCTGACTGCTTTAGGGAGCATATGTCTCCTCGTGGCTCTGCAATACCATACTGATATAGAAATGATTTGCCAGTTAGGAGAGATTTCAGGAGAGAGGGTTTTGATTTGTGTTCTCCTCACTCCTCTGTCTTTTAGCATGCCAGAATTTTTGTTTATTTAGGTTCTTATGTCACACACTCTCTTTATTTTCTTTTCTCTTTGTTGGAGTGCCTGTTCTAATATCCAAGAAGGGTTTGATTTATAGGGAATCTTTTCCACATAAAGATTATGTTGTGAGTATTTGTCTAGTCCATACTAAATGGATGGAGTTCTGTATGTATTTGGAAATGCATCTGGAAGAAGAGAAACTTCTGATAAAATAAATGCAAGTGCATCTAAAATAGGTTAAGTATTTTTGCTAAAATTATTTGGTGAAAGAGAAAAAATTAGTTCTTTCCCATGTCAAAACTGAGCATAGGGAGAAAGGAAAAGGAAAAGTAATTCAGAATTTCTTTTAGGTTTCTCTAAATGACATTAAATCCAAAATTACACTAAGTAATTGAAACAAATTCATCCAATCACTTTTGCATTGCTTCTGTTTTCCAGCATGATTTTGCAGAAGAATAAATGAATATTTCATTTAACCATACCAGTGTAAAGCTTTCTGGGCAAAGAGCAGGAAGATTAGTGAGTAAGACTGGCCTCAGTCAGGTCACAGGTCCTGTGCAAGAGAAATGCTCAGGGAGCTCAGAAAATGCCATCATTTCAAATCCCACTGAATCACTGTCGTGACAAATATGAGCATTTGCAGCATCTGCACTGACTGAGCTTTGTGTTTACTCAGTGATCTACTTCTACCTCAGGAGTGTGCCAACAGGAAGAAGTGAGAGGAGATAATAAATTTGAAAAGTCCCTGAAAAGTGACTTTTGTAAAGCCAGGAGAAAGATGTTTGGTCTCATTAGTGTGGTGATTCCTGAAGTGCTGTATAAAGGGAATGGCAATAGGGGTGCAATTTGGTTCTGACTACCCCAATTTGTCCATATCCTGAGTACATCCACTTGCAAAAGAATAAATTTAGTCCTTTTCCTTTGTATTGGTGTAGAAGGGAGATGATGTAGTTGTTGTGTCTACAACAGTTTATCACCTACAACACTATTCTTCTACCCTCCATCTACCCATTATCAGAGATGGTGATGCATCCACTCACATCTATCAGTCCCTCTCTTCAGCAGTGATGTGCATTTCATCTTCTCAATGGCAGCAACACCTCCCTTGACTAATAATAGTAATAATAATAGTAATAATAATAATAATAATAATAGTAATAATAATAGTACTACCTCCTATCACTGTCCTTCCATGCCTGCCTCATGAAATTAATAATTAAAAAAAAAAAAGAAAGAAAAAGAAATAGAACAAAGAAACAGCAGCAGTGTGAAATCAGAGGTGGTGCAATTTGGCTAGAGAGTCACATACATCCAGAAAAAAGATCAGAAATGCTCAAACCAGTCGTACAATTTTCACTTTTCTGCAATATTTTATGCAGATGAAACTTGAAGACCTTTGCATTTTTTACAAAGAATCCAGTGCAATGCTGTTGTTTGATCTATGCATTGAAGAGCATCAGTTTGAATGTACAAGGCTTTGTATTCTCATTATTTGGAGAAGATCTCCTCAAAATAAGTCTGAAAGCTATATATCCACTATGTTTTTGATGATTAAAGCATTCATGTGACCAGGTACCACTGGTTCAATAAAGCAGGATTTCTGTGTTCCTTTAATTTTTTTATATGTTTTGAATGTTTTTTAGTTCTCAGGTACAATGGAGAAAGAAAAACGGTTTATGAATGGTGATTTTGTTCTGAAATCATGCAAGGGGACTCACCAAAACCATAAGTCCAAGTCATATAATTAGTATTCAGCAGCCATAATAAGGAAATGAAGAAGGGCAAAATAATGCATACCATATATAAATGATTCACAACACCTTGTCAGGTATAAATCTTACCTTACATATAAAGAAGCTGTGATACAGAGCTTATATGATTCTTTGAGGGAATTTTTGTCAGATGCAGCTATTCCTGCCTTCTATTATATTGCTTTTACCACTAGACTATGTTAAGTTAAAGATGATCATAGTCTATTGAGATTTAACTGGGCTTTTTCAATTTTTTTTCTATTTTTTTATTTCTTTCATTTTTTTTTAATAAATAAGTGGAGGGTATTAGTGATATGCTAATGTAGTTGTTGCCCAGGGCAGCTAGAACTGGAGCAGGAACCAAGAGAGAATTTTAGAGTAAAGATAGAGGTGAGATGAAAATATTAAAACCAAAAGCCTTAGATAATGATATAGTTTTTAAAATATTGGGAGAGCTGGGGAGAGTCTTCTAAAAGGTCAACTCTAGTGGCTCCATCACCCAATGCTGGATTATTGTGCTTATATTTACCCTGTGAGGGGAAGCCAGACACACTGGGCTGGATTTGCAAATGCTGGGTGTCACTGCAGCTTTTCTCGACCCATGAGGATCTGCTTCGTTTCTCAGAGCTTTTCAGACTTGGGAAGGTGACAGACCTATAAAGATTTAACAAGTTTGGCTGAAGGTCCTGAGGAGAAGGTACAAGGTATACAAAATATAAGGAACCAACTGGCACAATCTTGTTTTAAAAATTGCTTTCACTACGCATTCTCCCTCAGGCACTAATTTTAGCAAGGAGAAGTGTGATATCCTATAGTATTGCATCTGTAATTTCAGAGCAAATTGTGTTTTTATAGGAATGAAATACTGTCTTTGACATACCCATCTTTCTTTGCCAGTTTTTGGCATCAGTTTAGATTTGGACAGGAGTGAAGTGATTAAAAGCAGCAAGTGGTCTAATCATCCTTCACTCAACCTTCTTAATGCAATTCACTACTAAGACTACATTTGAAGATCATTTCATTATTTTTCAACACTGCTGAGAAGATGGCAGAAGCATAAGTTTGTCTGAAAGAGCTAGAAGAGAGTAAAACACTGCCTGTAGCCTGAAAAAAGTTATCTTAAAAGCATTTTTGGGTGTTTTCTCAATATATAGATTCAGAGAACTTTTAAAATTAGTATCACCAAAACAATGAAAATCAATATTATATGAATGATGGTACTCCTTTATTAGCTAATTATTGTTCCTGTAATTAACTAAGAGCAACTAATCACACTGATACATCTTTTGAATAATTGACTGATTGAGGTAATGACTAGCTTTCAAACATATTTGTCACTAATTTGTAATTCACATAGGTAGAAATGTGTGGTAAAGTTGATGGCTGTTTGGAATCTGAAGTAAGAGAGCAATCCTCCGTTCATGTCCGTGTCACACTGCTGTGATGAGGCAGCTTTCTAAGTGCTCCTTGAGGGAGTTTGCACATTTGCCATTTTGTCATTAGTACACTCAACTCCCTTCCCTCACAGGAGATGGACTAAGGTGTGGTCAGCATCCTAAAAGGGGAAAATACTCCTCTGTTTATCTGGCATTTTATTCATATGCTCTCTGAATTCCCCTCTGGTAAAAGATGCCAAGTTAACAGCCTGAGAAACTGGAATTTGTGTTTGTCCAAAGACGATGGGAAAAACAGAAGCTATCTGCTTTATTCTATCGTTGGCTTTAACCTTGAATATTTTGTCAGCAGACTGGTAACTTTGCTAGAAAACAGTGTTCCAAGGCAGCAAAAAAACCTTCACAAGTTTTATCAAATACTGCAAATAATTTTAGCCAGAGAAATAGAGGGGAAATGCAGCAAAATGGAATATTGTATACCAATATTTTTTAACTATCAGAGTTAGTATTTCATTTTATCAAGATGTGACAACAGGATGAGAAAAGAGAAGATAGCTGGCATGAAAGACAGAAGCCTGTTCATGTTCAGATTAGGGTGCTCACCAGCAGTGTTCATAAGCCTCAACATAACTAACCCAGAAAGACAACTCCTCCAGGAGGTGACTCAAATTTCAGGTGCCCCTGAAAAAGCATCTCTGCTTCCACTGATTGTTCAGTAGGCCTATGTAGACAGGCCAGCTAAATTAGACATGTCTCAGCTGTCTGAAATTCAATGGTGTGACCTCTAAAACCGTGTCACTCTGCTTAAATTAATTATTGTAGGCTAATAGGAAAAAAAAAAAAGGAAGGGGGAGCTGTCTCACTGAAATTGAAAAAGTATTTCTGTTCAACTCTTCTTTTTTTTTGAAAGAGAAGAGAGAGAGAAAGAGAGAGAGAGAGAAAGAAAGAGAGAGAGAAAGAGAAAAGGAGAAAAAGAGAGAAAGAGAGAAAGAGAAAAAGAGAAAGAAAGGTCCTTACAGCATAGTCCTAGTATCCTATTGCAATTTTCCCACCCACATCTAGGTTGACACAACTGACTATTTTACCAAAACCAAAACAGATGATGGCTGCAACATTTTCATCACCATTGGCCTATCATGGATATTTTCAAGCCATTAAACCTCACAGATGGGAGAATATTTTATTGTTCAAATCATGCAACATGGAACTTCACTACAGGGCAGCCACTGTCTGGTGGGGATCTTGTGATAGATTTCAGATCTGGATTTGCAGCTAGGAAGTTAGAGACTTGTCTTCTATGGGAACAGGGAAAGAAAAAGTGGGATAAATATAGGGTTATTATTAATCTAGAGAGAAAACCAAGCATTAACCAGGAATTACTTAAGAGGTGGTTTCCTCATTTTGGGATGTCACTCCAAATTCACAACAGAAACACTACTTGAGAAATGTTTTCCAAAGCTGGGTGAAGAAAAAAAGGCAGTAATAATAAATCTGAGACACAGATAATTCTCACCACCCCTCTGACTCGAATGGTATGATTGCAAACGACTAAGATTTGACCTTGAAACAGTTTTCCTATCTGCATGGAATGCTGTGATTTGGGACTGCAGATGCACAACCTGGCCAGATGTCAGGCTGGATGGTGTGAGTGTTGATGTGCTCCTCCCTGTCTGCAGTTAGCAGGGTGGTTCCTGTGCACAGTCTCAGGGTCATGGTCAGCACTGCAGCATGGCAGGGATGCAGACACAGAGGCTCCTGATGAAAGCAAAAGCCAATAGCCCAAAAGCTGAGCCCTGATCACCTCTGGCTGGTGGGACCTGCAGCCAAGGACAGACACCCCTGACTACTCACTCACCCAGACAGGACATATTGAGCATAGACTTGGTATGGTCTAGACTTTGTATATCGTTTCTCACTCCTCGAGGCAAGTGCAGTTTAGCCCTCACCACCCTTGTGCATTTTCCCTGCCTTTGTAACACTGAAATAGTACAACCTCTCTCAAGCCTCTGGTTTGAGCAGTCTGACCAGGTGTCGAATCAGTTTTCAACACAGAATATCCAACTTTAAAGGATCAGAGAAAAATAATAAAACCCCATCTGTCTAACCAGACACCAATCATGGTGTTATCTGAGTGCCTCACAAATAAAGCTTGTCATACAGAACATTTGTTGCCATTTATCTCAGGAATGGTGTTTGCATATCAGCCTTTATCTCAGGATTTTGTAAATTACCTAAAGGCATCTGAGTCAAGGCAGAGAACAAGGTGAGTAGTAATTGCAGTCATTCAGACCTCATGACACATTTCACAACTGTCAAATAACAAAGTTAACTAATGAGATAGCCCACACCTGTGAAATGATTCATAAAGAAAAAGGACCTTATCTCCTCTTCCTACACTGACCACTCAGTTAATTGCCAAGAGTCCAGCTGACCATCATAGAAAGTCAATTCTGTGCATGTAAGAGTACCTAAAGCAAAAACATTCCAACCTTCCATGGAGACAATGTATAAACTCACAAGAGAGTTGAAGAGCATGGCTGTTAGTCTAACACAAAGTAGGACTCAAAATCCCCACACCATCCTCAGTCCTGTAACAATCCTACACCCAGAGAAAACCAATATTCCACTTTTTCCTCTACATTGAAAATGGAGATAACAGTATTTGTTTTACTCCCTTTGGCATTGTGAAGATTATTTTTTTTTAAAATTACTTTCAGAAACTTGATAGAAGACATTTCTGAGTTTTAATTGATCAGAAGCACTTTTTTTCAAATAAAAGGGCAATAATAATGCAAAAGCAATAGCTGACAGAAAGGTTTCAAGTTTGGATTACGGGTACATAATTTGGATTAAAAGTATGTAGGACATAGATCACTGGGATGAGCCCTCCCCTCCTGCAGGAGGTATTGCAGAAACACTTCCCCTTCCAGGGAACATGCTGTACTACCACAGAAAATTTCAGTCCTTGCTGAAACACTGACCTTTTTTCATCTCTCTCCCCCTCAGCTGCACCCCAAGGGGCCAGAAGTCTAAGTGTTTTTTCAAGCCGTTATACCTGATTACATAGTGATGCAGAGTGCCATAAAATGAATGAGTGAAGACATTTGCAAAGAAGTGCTCTTATCATCCTTGTGATGGTGTACAATGGAACATTTTATCCACACTCAATCTCCATATTTCCTAAATTTACATTATACATCATAGTCGTACTATAGGCAATACAATCTCTTGAAGTATGCATTAATTAACTTGGCTTTTCTTCTAAACAGAGGTCATATAATTAATTATTAAGCAGTCAAAGGAGTCAGAGAAGTCCTTTCTATCATGTTCTGCTCCATAATCTTCATAGTGCAATATCTTCTGGGGAGGGTGGAAGGACTAGTCTTAGAGGAAGAGAATAGGCATATTGTTATTCTCTAGAAGTTACCATCGAGGTAGCTCTTGCAGCTGTGAGCCAAAGTCTAAATTAAACAAGGTCCATATCTTCAGGGACCCTGAAGGTGTCCCATCTATTCAAAAGGGGCAAGTTTTATGGTATTGATGACACTTTATATGGTGATACTGTTGAGCTCTGCAAAGCAAGGACAAAGGATTGGAGGTATCATCATGCAAAGGAGATACATTACTTATGCTGAAGGCTTGGCTACTCACTGAAGTAGGAAGGATAAGGAAGGATATTAATTTATATTGCCTGACCTACCTCACATTAACTGCAAAGCCACATTTTCTTGTTTGTGGTAAATGCAAGGTAATCTTTTCCTGCTTATAAATTTATATTCCATCATAACCAAAGGAATCCTGTTTGTAACGATTCCCCTGAAGCCTGTTCCTTAGAGACATCCTCTCACTCCTCATGGTAAACTGCCAGGGGCTGAGACTCTTTCTGGGGAATCTTCTGCACCCCAAAGATATGCAGATTTCAATACATTAGGAAAAAAATCCCACTACAGACAGAAAATGTATGTTTAGTTCAGAAAATAAAAGAAACAAAAAAAAGGACAAATCAACAACAGATTCACAATTTATGACTTGCTAAACATTTTGCTTCATACCCACAATCTGTTTACATGAATTGCTTTAGTGTAAAAGTCAGAAAGTTAATTGTTCAGTTGCAGGAACCTTAGATAAAAGCTGGTTCAGTAACTATAATTCACTGCAGCCTACCAGAAGTCTGGAAATAAATAACTTTACACCAAAGTAATTCTACTGCTCTCTGATGCTTCACAAGGAGCAGAAGGGGTTTGAACCAAAAAGAGCTTGTTTTACGAAAGATAATGTTCCTGATTATTGTAATTTATTCCAATCAAAGCTCCCAAGTAGCATAATTTCTGAGCTCTTTATTTCTCTGAGTGTCCATTTCAAGAACATCCTAAAGCTCACATCAGGGTTTTCAGAAAAAAGTGCCTGTGCTGGTCTGCTCCCCAGCCAGATTCAGCAGTGATATACTTTAAATGCCACTACCTCACTTCTGACAGTCTACATTTTTCTACATTCCACTGGAGTCCAGGAGCCTTTAAGATAATATCCAGAAGTGATTACATCATGTCCTTCTTTTTGCTTCCCATAAAGTGAAATGTCATCTCTATAAACTTCTACTCCCTTTTAGGCCCTCTGGGCAGCATCTCACTCACTTCCCTTCAGTTCAAGGGTCTGCAGAAGCATTAACTCCTCAGCAGCCCTCTGCCCTTTGTCAGCTGCAGTTGCCAAACTGGACAAGGACTTTGTGGAAGCTGAGGGATGCATCCCACAAGAGCTGTATTGATGCAGGAGGCAGCATGGAGATAGAGTCCAAGCCCAAGCGAGCTTTCTGCCCTCCCTGTTGCATGGTTAGGACCTTTTTTCTTCTCTGTCCAAGAAAAACCTTTTGTGGGGAGCTGTGGGGTTGCTGACTGCACAGGGTGCTTTACAGCTTCCACGGCAGCCTCGCCTTGAAGCATTCACTTCTCACAAAGCCAAGGCCCAAGGGCTTCCCTGTACCTGCAAGAGCTGGTGGAGGGACCTTGGATTTCCAAGTTACAAAGATGTCACTCATATCTTCTTTGCCTTTGTAGCATGTTTGAATGGATCTAGACAATTGAGTTGTCACCTTGAGCTGGTGCACTTTTGTCCCTTTACAAATCCCAGTCACCTCTGCCTTGGCATCAATGTGATGTGCAATAACTGTATTGCAGACCTTAAAAATAAAAGTCTAGGCTTGTTCATGAATGTCTCTTATGGATATTGAACTCAGAAAATAGGTAACTCTCACTTGTATTTGGCCTTTCTCTCTGGCTTCTTTGCTTTGACAGACACATTTCCAATATCCTATTATCTTGTATGTTTGTACTGCAGTAAGTAGGCATAACTGATTTACCTTTTCTCTAGCATTCACTGCTTTCTATACTACCATCCTGCCCCTTCTTATTCATCTTTTCTTCTGAATGGAACAAAGACATTTGTTTAAAAAACAAAGAACAAGATTACCACTGAAAATTATTGTGAATCTTTCTTCCCTTCAATGCACAGCCTGCACAGATAAACCTTTCCTCAGCTACCTACCTCCCATTTGAAGAAACCTTTGTAGCCTGGCCATTTTCCTTTCTCTTCCCCAACATCAGCTCCCTGGGAACACAGAGCCACACAACTTTCCAGCACCTTCATCTTCACAGCAGCATCCCACACCAGCCCTGTCCCTGGTTCAATGGCCTTGGGCCAAGCAGGATCCACAAACAGCAAACAGCATTGTAAAAAATAATTGTTCATTAAACACTTTCATCTTTTTAATGCATTTTGACAACCAAAAACCCTGAAAAGTGCCCATACCAAGTCACCAGCAAGGTCTGACAAACTGTATGTGCCCCACCCAAAATCATAAACTGACTGGGAGGCCACAGGTTTAAGGAGGAGCATGTCAGTGATACTCTCACAATGCTCATGATGCTTCCTTCTTGTGAAAGAGATCTTTTTCTTGGACTTCTCTAAAGATGCAAAATTATCAAGCAGGAAGTGATGAGCCTTAAGAGATAGAAAAGGTTATAATTATAGAATTAGTACCACCACAGATGTCTCCAAGAGCAATTGTACTTTGGAAAAAAGTTACTCAGTGAGCATATGAATCCTTGCTAACTCAAGAATATAATTCACTAGGTACCAACTGGCTGTCAATGACTACTGTCTGTTTGTTCTCAATTTATATTTATTTCTTCTAACTCAGATAAATAAATCTTGTTTCGACCCTAATGCATGACTCAGTGTTCAGTACAAAAAGCAGGTTAGTAGCAGCAGTTGCCTCAGCTGGGAAGTACCAGGCACCTCTCTCTATCTCTCACCCCTTTTGTTCCAGTAACTACTTGGTGTGGTGAAGATAAGAGAAATGCTATTCAAGAGTTCAAATGTTCCCACTGAAACTAAAAATTAGTGCTGAAAACATCCCCAAATTGAAGACTAGATGTCAAAAAGTCCCCTTCAAACCATATGAGGGGGTAGAAAAGAAGCAGAGGAAATGAGAGATAGGAGGATGACCTGTTCTTTCTGTGCTTTTTCCCTGAATGATTCCAATAAACCTAAAGCTTTCTTTTTTTGAAAATAAATAGAAAGTTGCTTCAATGGAGGCCATCCCCTACAGCCACAGCCTTAATTCCCTTAAAAAAAAAATTAAAAAGTTACATCTTCCTTTTGCCAGTCTATAAAGGTAAAGGAAATTAAAGTTACAGGGATTAAGCCTGCTGTGACATCTAGGCATTCATTCATTCATCTCCTGGCTGAACTTCAGCCATGTTGCAGGGCATGGCTCAGCATGAAATTGTGAACCTATCTGAGAAAGGGACAAAGTGGTCTCACAACTTATTTCCTGTGGGTTAGAAAGGCCTTCATCACTGCTCACAGCGACCAAAGCTGTAAATGTTAAAACCTGAGGGTGTTGGTGAAGATTATGTTGCCCACAACTTGGTTGTTTGCTGAGAAGCTGAGGTTTAGCAGCCCCACCTAGACCCCAACAATCTCACTGGCCACACACGTGATCCGCTTTGAGAGCGCTGCCCCCCGACTGCTCATGTTCACAAATGGCACTGTTAGGAGAGGAGTGAGAGGGGATGTGATGGTTCTGGACACTACAGGAGCATTTCAGCTTCCCTGCAGTGACACTGGTTCTGCAGGGACCCCCACTCTAGAAGAAAGGTCTAGTATGGATTTCAGCATCAACCTCAATAAACATTCAACTGAGGAAGTGATATTTATGTCACTGCATCTATTGAAGGGTGAAAAACCTTCATGGGTTTAAAATTGGCTTGGTTAATGATGGAAATCTGTCTGCACTAATGTGTTCCTCAGGTAAATGTGCCTTCTCTTAGTTCAGTGTAATTGCTTCATCATGCATGTGTTTGTGTGTGTGTGTGTGTATGCTTATGTATACATAACTAAAGTAAATTGCACTCATACAGAAATAACATGTCCTCTGCCCTCACAGAAGCTTAAAACCATTCTACTGGTTGAGAGAAAATGAGCAAGGAATCAATAGGGTACAACTTAACAGCTATGCAATCTTTTGTATTTTCAGACCTTTACATCTTTATTGGCACTGCACTTTGAAATTTCTGAAATCCATTTATGGATAGAAAAATTCTTAAGGAGTTTTCTTATTTTCATTTGATCCACAGTACTGCATACAGAAAGAGAATATGCAGAAATGTTTCTGTGAGAACAAGGAGAGGCTTCAGGCTGTGCTTCTCACTGCAGAGAACCACAACTGAGGCAGGTTTAGATTTGTCATTCTTTTCTGGCTGTGTTTTTCCTGCTTGTTGTATCTTTATCATGGAAAGTAATTTGCAGAAAGATTCCTACAAAACCCCTTGTCTTAGGTGACTGGAGATCACAATATATTTAAAGACTTTTCTCAATACCAGGTAGTACCTATATTGCTTAGGTACTTAGGTTAGGGAAAACAATTTTTTTTTCCCCCTGATTTTTTTGGGTTTGTGTTTGGGGTTTTTTTTGTGGTTTGTTGTTGTTGTTCTTTTGATTTGATTTGGGGTTTTTTGGTTTGTTTTTTTGGCACCTTCACCTAATCTCAATTTGAAAAATACCTGCATCCTCCTATATTAAAGAAACTGTGGTCCTCATGTCAGGAATGTAATTTTCCTCTTCCCACAGATAAAATTCCCAAATTTCACTTTATTGTAGCCCATTGCAAGAGAAGAAAAGAATCTCTCAATTCATATGTACAGGGAAAATTTAAGTAAATGCCAAATGTCCACCCTACTGGACATGAGCCAGTCCAGAATTAAAGTGTGATTCTTGCAGTTCAGTTTCTGAAAAAGTACTGTGGTTCAGATGTTAAAAGAACACAGTAAATCTTAGATGAGTTGTTTTTGGGGGGAAAACATGTTTTTGAAATAGTGTGGTGATGAAACTGCAGGGTAATTCTGAGGGAAAGACACCAGGAATTTCCTTTGTCCAAACTCCTGCTGAAAGCAGAGTCACTCCAGAATTCAGATCAAGCTTATCAGGGCTTTATCCATTCAAACTCCTTCAATACTTCCAAGGATGTAGCCTGCTCAGCCTCTCTCAGCAACCAGCTCCACAACCCGACTGTTCTCACTGGAAAACATTTTTTCTTATATCCAGGCTGATATCTGTCTCCTTTCACTAAATCCCCTGCCCCACTCAGCAATGGTTCCACGTTTTTCTTGTTCATCCTTTTGCTGCTAAGTGGCACAGAAGCTTCTATTGTTTTCCTTGATATCCCTCACAAATATCAACTCCAGCTGAGCACTGCTTTTCTAACACCATGCCTACCCACCCAGACAAAATTTCTCAATCCCTCCTTCAAACCCCTTCTTGCTGTCCACCTTCTGAATTCTGCCTTTTGCTTTGCCTGGTCATCTCATGGCCATGGATAGGGAAAAGGGTCAGGGAGAAAGAATGGATTGGACAATAATCAAAAATCAGGAATAGCAAAAAAAACAAAGTTCCTCTAAGCATAAAGAAATTCTCTGTGTTTTATATTCTGGGTATCTTACTTCACACTCTGGAGCCTGATTTCCTGAAATGCTGAGTATTCCAGCTGCAACTGAGCTCAACAGGACCTGAACTCTGCTTTAACAGATAAAACTGAGCACACTGGAAAAATCTGGCCATAGGTGCCTCAGACTGAAAAAAGAGAATTTTGTCTGTGAATCTGTAAAATAGGGCTAATAATATCTCTCATTCTCACAAGGGTCTTGTATAAATAAATGCATTCATTGCAAAGTGCTCAGATACCACAGAGATGAGCTCAATAGAAAAGCCCAGGAGGCGACTGAAAATTCTGTCTTTAGAGAAGGGTTTGAATAGTGTGCAGCAAATTGAGTCCTCTCATCTGTGTAATATGGAGTAAACAAGAGACTGAATAACTGCTGATTAAGTGAGCAGCATCCATCCTGCATGATGAATGAGGTATGGTCCTTTGGAAAAAATCTATATGCAACTGAGTCATTAAAAACCCTGCCATGATACATAGACACAGTGGAGTGGACATTTATCTCCTGATAATCATTGTAATTCTGACACTTCCTGATTTTTTGGTAAAGCTACTCTGCAATCTTAAAACTGTTCTTTTAACATAATTTCTGCACACACTTTTACTTATGTTTATTTAAAATATTGTGGTTTAATACAGCTTCAGACCAGTCTATTTTTGGCATACAGACTTATTCCAATAATTTTGAGAAATCAAGGAATACTGTCACAGCTTACATTTTCTATTTGTTGCACTAGGTCCTCCTAGTGTACACAAATCCTTCTAGCCTATCAGTGACTGAAAATTAGTTTCTTCTGAGGTCTGGTAGTTTCCATATTTAATCCATTGCATCAATAATTGCATTACAAATGTGTGTGTTAAATGTGTATCTCGCATAAAACAGGAAATCCCATTACTTAGGGAAGAGATATTCATGTCTGCATACACAGAAAAATCCTGGATGATGTGTTTGTCATAAACACTTGTAATGAGAAAGGAAAATTGGGTTGTGGGCTGCTAGAAGGAGTTTAAATAAATTGCTTTATTGCTATAGAAAATTTCAAAAATAAGATGCTTTCTAAAGCAAGGTGCAGTACTGATCTCAGAAAGTAATTTTGTTTCCTTTAAGCCAAAAGATATATATTTTTTTACTTCCATTCCAGTTTGGTCAGGCAGCCACATTCAAAATGTGTCTTACTATAGAAACAGAGTAATTTTTGGGTTACTTGCAGTCTGGCTAGGCTTAATATTAGCTTTTGTTTGAAATAGCACTGTACTATCCTTCTACAACTTTCTCTTAAAAGACAACCCACTGCAGGGGATTTACCCATCAGTTCTTGGGGCAGCTGCTCGAAGCACCTCAGCCAGTTTGCAGCAAGACTTTTCACCCATTCCTATTCATAGCTGCCAAAATTCAGCGGTCCTTGTTCTGTTTACCACTTGGGAACAAGGCAAACACACTGCCAAACCTGCAGGAGAGCACACTACTGCACCTGAGAACTAGCTTCAGGCTCCACCAAAACCCTTCCAGAAAGATTTGAAAAACCAGCCCCTAGTGTCTGCTGCTGCTGGCAATTGCCACATCATTAAAGCAAATTGATTTTGACAAAAAAACAAAACAAAACAATACAAAACAAAAAAGCCAAAACAAACAAACAAACAAAAAGCAGAAGCATGATTACATGAAGGTAAAATGTCTGAAGACACAAATAAGTGTCATCTACAAGAAGGGCTTTAAAGTTCATACCCGGTCAAATCTAGCATAAAAAAGAGCAGATGGTATGTCAGCACCAGAAACAGCAGCAATATTTTGGGATTAACCTGGCTTTTCTGTAACCAACAAAGTGCAGGGATTATCAGCTTTCAAGATTTTGTTTTCCTTCCTGTGCTTTAGTGTCACACAATTTCACAGCAGCTACATATGGCAGACAATGCTGCTATTCCTCCCTTGGATTTGATACTGGAACGTTATTGGAAAATTCAAGAAAGAGCTGAATATGGCTGTCACCCTAGGACAATGGCTTAAGCTTTCCACACCATCCTTGTTATCAGACCAAGAACTTGTGCAGGCACATGGGGGAAACAAAAATTACACTGATGGGGGAACAAGTATATTAATATTTTGCTGTCCTGTAACTTTTGTTCCTTGGGAGGTTTTAAGGATCTTGCCACACATTTACTGTCAGGTTGAAGTCCTGCTGATCTCTACTCTCTCATTGTCCACTCTGTCAACTCCTGAAAGCTGCTGTCCCTGTAGCTGAGGTGACTGGGTGGATTTTGAGCCACCCCTTGACCATCACATTGTGTGGGGCTGTATGTTGCCATGAATCAAAACAGATTGAAATCTCCTTTAATAAGCCTGGCAGTTAACTGCACGGATTTAGGAGAAGTCCCAGAGTCCATATTGTGGGGGCAGACGTTTCCCAGAAATGAGCAAGGCAGGAGCTAGAGAGGGAAACTGACAGTTCAATCTGTTTCTGAATGTACATCAAAGTCTTTGGTGGAATATGATGGAAACATAAAAAAGAGATGAGGAACCTACACAGAATAATAAGATTCATGTGATAACTCAAGACTAATATAACCTAACCTACAAGATCCCATCTCTCCCAAGAATTATGTCACTTTTCCCAATGACACGAATCACATAAGAAATCATTGCTTTTGTGAACAAGGAAATGTCATTTAAATCTAAGCATTTAGCCTGTTGAGAGGAGCTTCCTAGGGACTGGTAGAAATTAAAACGAGGATAAAAGTGTTGAAGGATTTTGTTTCATTAAAACTACAATTTATACTGGATAGTATAAATATTAATTTCCAATATTAAATTGGAAATTTAAACAACAAACAAGAGACAAACCAAGGAAGTGAACCGACCCCAGATAACATCTTTACCCAGTCCCTTGTCTTTAGTCTGGATCAAGGTGCAGAAAAAGAGGAGAAATATTTAAGCTAATAGGAGACAATTATAGCAGTCAAGCTTTTTCACACCCACCTTTCATTCCCTTCCTGAAATGTATTTGCCACCCAGACAATAGCAGGCAAGATATGCCATCCATTGTTTCAGTAATAATAAAGGTGGGTGGAACAGGGGCTGCTCACATGATCCCATGACAGAGAAAAATTCCCTGTCACTACAGTGTGCTGGAAACCTTATGTCTCACAACCTGTCTTGTGCCATCCCTTCCTGCAGCCTCTCCCAGGTGGGGGGAAGTGGGCTCCCACTAGGGCAGCCCTGAAATTTGGACAGGGAGCAAGGCTCTCTCTGAGGCTTGTGGATGTGTTTCTAAGGCCAAATCCCCTCCTGCTTCCAGGTGCAGACTGCTCTCCTCCATGCTGGTTTGAAACCTTCAGCATGAGACCGTTCTCTCCCAAACATAATCCTGAGATGTGAAGATACTTTAAACTCTGCAGTCCTTTCCATGATCCAGGATCCCCTGGGCTTAGCTGAAAAGGGATGAGAATCTCCCAACTGGAGCTTGCACATCTCCAAATTCCACACGGGGTTTGCTGTAATTTGTAATCATCGCTAGCGCACCAAGGCAATGCCTGAGCCTGACAGCCCTTTAGCCACATCCCACTGCCTGGGCTGAAGCAAGAAGCCCCTGTTTGCACTGCAAGGACAGCTTTGGAGGGCTGGGGACCACTGATAGACAGCCACATCCTCTGCTGCTGGGGCACCCAACCACTTGGGGAAGCTGTGCGCTGACCAGGCTGCGCTATCGCCGAGAGCAGCCCACCTGCCAGGAACAGTTCTGTGTACCTTAGCACAGGCTGCTGAGAATTGTGCCAGGGAAACCTTGGAATCGTGAGGGAAGGCAGCAAAAATCTGTAGAATAATGCATAGATGTATTCAGCTTTGTTTTCTCAAGCTGTATATTCTCCTGCCCTATGAAATCTAGGCAATGGAAAGAAACTGGTGACCACTAGAGAGAGGTTTTTTAAAAGTGCATATATCTTAGAAAAGCCTAAGTACTCCCATTGACATCTTACTCTAAAAACCTGCACTCTTTCTCCCCTGGCACAGTAGAGGGTTGGAACAAGCAATCCTCTTATCAGATATATTAATTCTAAAATAAGGAACACATATAGCTATAGAATTGAATACGGTTATTGGAATGGGAAATGGCACTTCTAGAAATTACATATCTTTGTTGTTGCCAGTCTGTAATACAAAATTGCATCTGGAACCCCTGTTTTTGTGGCAATGTCTAAAAGGAAATTTTATTTCTGTGATAATGAGAGACAAAGCCATGTAGTTTGCAAGATGCTTCATATTTTGCATTCCCTGTGCAGAAGTTGCTTTTAGAAGGCACTTCACCTATACCAAATGCTGCCACAGAGCAACAGCATAATGGAAATTTTACGTTCTCTGCCCTTTGCAGGACCTTTCTGGCTTCTCAGCACACAGTTCAGTAAGCAAAGATACAAACTAATAACAAAAGAGAAAATGCTTTTATTTATTTTTCTCTGATCTCTAAGGTGTCAGTGACACTCAGAACATACTTCCCAAATGAATAATTTCAGTCTTTATGCCTCATTCAATTTCAGTTTGCACACTGCATTTTATCCAGCTCGGGCTCTGTCAGTATAATGCAAAAGATAGCCATTCAAGATACTCGGTTTCTATTCTCCATATATGTAACTTTGGCCAGAATTCAAGCCCAGAGACATAACAGAGGCTTTTGTGCAGATATTTTTGGCTGATATTAGGAACTGCTACAATAAAGAGGGATGGAAGCCATCTGCAGAAAACATACACACACAGACAAAAGCAGTTTTACTGGTCAAGGAATCCAGGATCAATGCTTTGCTTCAGCTCTGGATGTTATCAGAGCTATGCAGGAGCCAGAATTTCTGTCTCAGAGGCAGTCCAGGATTTTGAATCTTTCCATATTAGATCAGAACAGAATGTTTATTTTCAGAATCTTCCCTAAAAATGTTTCTAATTAAAATGTTACTTTCTGTTTTGACATTTGTCAGTTATAATTTTTCATTTAAAAGGAAAATTTGCAGTGAAAACCACTCCAAAATGGAGCCAAGGGGTTCCAGTCTGATCAGCTTGTCATTTCAAAACATTAGAGAAATGATGCCTTACAGAAAGTGAGAAGGTGGCTTCATTACTTTCCATTTTGTTCAAAGTGAAATATCATTATAATCAATATTTCCTGCAAAATGTCCCAGTTATAACAAGCTGATGCTATCAAATATAAAGCTGCTTCCACCAACCGTTTTTGACCATATTTGCTAAAAGTACTTATCTACACAGGAGGAATTCAGATACCTGATATCCTTTCTGTGCAATTGTTCTTGCTTCTGCCTCCCTCAGCCTCATTTCTTATTAAAGCCTCAGGAGGAAGCGAACTAGAAAAGCTGTAGGAGAGGGGAAAAAGACCAAGCAGGAGAAGTAACAGCTCACACAAAAGAAGGAAATGCCTTATTAGGGACACCACTAAAGCTAGCACCCTGTCCCTTGCATATTCCTCGCTCACAGTGAGCTGGGATGGCAAGTGCTGCCTTGGAGGCATGAGCTGAGCTGAGCTGATCTGGAAAGCTGAGCCAAACTAAGCTGAGCTGAGTTTGTCGTCTCATTCATGCAGGCTATGTTCAAGGGCTCTGGAGCCAGTCTGGCAGAGCCCTGAACTTGGTTCAAATGAAATATTTAGTAGGAGAGCCAGGAGGATCATCTCTGCACCAGGCACAGACTCTGGCATTTAGCTCACCGCTGTGCTCGCTGTGCTCTGCCAGAAGTGGAAGCAGAGGCACGGTGCTGATAACACATCCCGCAGGACATGTCCAGCCAGGCTCCCTGAGACATGGCAGGGAGGCCCTTCCCTGGCAAGAGGCATCAGCTTTCAGCTCAACAAGGGCTCTCCCAGCTGCCTCACAGTAATTCTGTCAGCTTCTCTCTGCCCAGCATCACCAGCAGCAATGCTGAAAGGGTCAGAGGTTGAGAAAATGCTGTTTAAAATTGAAATGCAGGCTCAAGCCCTCACAGGAATCATGGGGGGGAAATAGGCACTACAAAATGCCCCACAAAAAAGAAAACATGCTGAAGTGGTCCACCTGCATATTTAGAACTGGAAAATTAGTATAGGCAAAAAACCCAAAGTATTACTTTTAGAAGCAATTATTTACAGAATTATTTATGTCCTAGCAAAGCAAAAGACTTAGTCTCTCTCTAAATCTTGAGGATTTATGCACATCTTGCCTTTTGCCACTTTGTAACCTCCTTCCTGGCCAGGCTGCCCTGAGGGGCTGGAGAGCTCAAGGGTCTAGAGGACCAAGTCCAGCACTTCTTTCCTTGCCCATGGTGCAAGCTCTGCCTGCCTCTGTGTCCAGTTGTGTACATCTGGATGGAGACTTAAGTCATGGCTGGATGGCAGTGAGTTTGTAGCTGCTTCCAGGCTTCTCTCCCTTTTCCTCCCGCTGCAGGAGGACTCCATAGTGTGGTTCCTATATGCAGTACCATTTTTCCATCAGCTGCAGTGAGGTGATGCCAGCTCGGTGGCACATCTTGCTGCAGCAGTGCTTGTCTACAGCAGAGCAGCACTGGCAGTTTGATTCAGACCCTTACCATGTAATTACTGTTTATGTTTTGCAACTCTGTGAGTTGGTGCTGCTCTATAGTGAACTTTGAGAAATTCAGGGCAGACTTACAATTTTTTTCAACTGAAGATCCCACAGTCAGGATTTGAGGTTTGGCATTGCACTGCACAAGGGCAGTCTGACCTTAACTCTCAATTCATGCCACAAGTGCGTCAGCCTTTCAAAGCAGGGTCTCTCTGGTGTTCATTCAGAGCATGCTTAGTGCTTCTTGGGAGGATAAAAAGAGCAAATTGTCAGCAAAATGGAGAATCCAGTGCAATATTGTCTTTGGCTTTCTTTACTTTCAAATGAAATACTTCTGCTTCCTTTTAAAACAAAACACGAAGACTGTTTCCTCCCTGTTTGGGTTTGTTTTACAGTGTTTCAGCTCAGACTGGGACTTGTATGGTATATTCTTAATACAATTTATTATTAGGAGTTAATAGTGGAAGCACAGATACTTTGGGGAATAAGATCACTACAATTAAGAATAAGAGGAGCCTACACAATAAAATGAAACCTTACATTGCTTAAACAGTTTTAATAATAACTACTGAGTTTCCACTCATTAAGTAATCTGCATCAGAGAGATGGTCAAAGAAAATACATTCAGGGAAAAACAGAAAAATAAAATAAATGGAGCAATAAATGGAGAATGAGGTCACACTTCTTTCCAAATATGCAAATAGATAAACATCAGAACAATAGATTTTCTTCTATTCTGTTCACAAAGGTGCAGTTTCCTTATCTGAGATCATTGTGAGGATAGTAAGAGCACAAAACTTAATACAAAATCTCCCAGAGAAGACAAATTTGGCCAGGCTGGCTTTATTGTACTAGAACCCTTTGCATACCTACACATATACACAATATATGTGTGTGCACAGGTAAAACAAACTACACTTATTTTTCACTCTACTTGCTGTTCCCTTTATACAGAAATAATTACACAGAAGAGATGGGAAAACAATAATTTCTTTCTTTTTCCTAATGGGATGTATTAGTGTGTATGTATATGTATAGGGATGTTGTCTGTGTGACATGCAGAATTACTTCTAGAGACCTACTTCAGTCCTCAAGTAGCTTTCATGTGTCATCTTACCTGTGGTGATGATAAGCAAGTCCATATTTCTTTGCAAATCTAACAGTAGTAACTGCTGTCAGTAATTAAACCCCAGACAGAAAGAACATCCATCTCCTGCAGCACTGAACACTCATTTTCCCCCTCTAATATTAATGCCTCTCTCACCAGTCCCACACAGCCTACAAGTAGAAAAATAAATTATCTCCCTCCAAACATATCAACCATCTACTGTGGTTTGGCAAGGAGGTCTGAAACCATGTTGTTGTGGGAGGTATTTGATAGAGGATTGTACTCCCAGGCTTTTCTTTTGGCTGACAATCCTTCAAAACCTGAACCATGAGCCGGCTGATTGGAGCTTTCACTTTCCTTCCCAGCTACTCTCCACTCCATTGTCATCCTACTCAGAATAGAAAACTCTTTGCAAGCTTTGTCCAAGTTTACTGCAGTCCTGGGTCTCTTTCCTCTTGGTTTGGAGGGCATGGTTTAGACATTGAACCTGTATGGAACAAAACTCCAGCAGCATCACATAAGAAGGTTGCTAGAGGTGACAGAAGGTTTTACAGCCAAGGTATTTCCATGATCTTGGGTGAGCCTGCCAAGGGAGCAGAATCTTCTGTCCCAAGTAAAGAACAGGGAATTGCATGACCATGCATGCTCAGCACTTCTCACAACTGAAGTCTAAGGTGCTTTGTTTTTGTTAAAACCTGTCCAGGCAGAAGCAGAGCCTTCTCTGCATGACATACACCTCAGGATAGCATCATTCACTGCCTCTGAGCATGGGGGTAAAAGAGCACTGAGAATGGCCTGGCCATTGGAAATCCTATCTTTTATTCATGGTTAGTTACAGCTTCTCCTCCACCTGTAATTTTGTCCAGGACCCAAGCAGTGAAGACAAGGTGACATGAGCTTTGCTGTGAGCTGGACAAAGTTTCCAGGACACATTTAGTGCTGAGGTCTGGACTACCACATCTCCTCTGCATTTCCTCCTGTGCTAGCTAAATCAAAGTCTGAGCAAGTGCACCTGCCCATTCTGGGGTCATTCCTTAAGTTCCAACATATAAAATTCACAGAATTATGATCCCAAGCTTCCCATTTGGTTTAATGAGATGGGACAAATGGACCTTTCATTACACCCCTTCCATGCAAAGTTTACTTTAGAAATTTTTCATAGTGCATACCAAATTCATTCAGAGCCTGAAAAAGCATAACAAACAACCACACAGCAAACTTGTGGTTTTAAACCCTTTTAAAACCATGTTTAAATCTACACTGCCATCCAGATGCTAAAGGCAGGATTATTATCCACCCTTCTGCCTCCCTCATTACACTAGCTTTGCTAACAAGAGCAGGGAATCAAAGGAAGCTACAGTACAAAACAGCATGTCAAGCTTTTCAAAACAGAAAAGAAGTCTTTCAGATTTTTATTATATTTTACCACCATTAACTAAATCTCTTTCTGAGACAGATGTATTTTATCATCCAATTTCTTTAATGAAGGGTTCAAATTCACAGATTGTGCTAGTGTCAGGGACTGGAATGGGAACTTATGACTCTGTGTCTGTTTGACAAAAGCTAATTCATAGGAGTCATCTGTGTGGAAAAACAAATGCAATAGTATTCATAAAACATATTGTCCATGAAGAAACTCATGGCAAATGTAGCCTGAATAAGTTTTCACCACTGCTGTTTCCTTAGAAATATACATCATTCCTTGAGAGGTACACGTGGTAAGTGATGCTGAGAGTTGCAGTGCAAATGCAGACTGGGTACCAACAGCTCTACCAAAATACATCCCCCAGATAAAAGAGAAGTTGTCATCCAGAAACATACAGTCAGTATAGATACAAAAAAAAAATTGGTTTAATGAGGAAATCAGTTTCAGTAGAAAACAGTGATAAAAAATGAGCAAAAACATAGATACATATGTGGAAAATGTGTATTACATCATTCTGCGTTACTGAAGTAATGATACAGTCACAGGGGTAATAAAACGGTCAGAATGACCAAGAGGGGAGAATTGTGTTCAACTTTAAAATGTCAGTAGTGAAAAAGAGGCATAAAAATCTGAGCCTGAAGGGACCTACATAAATGAGTGCTTGATATTTCATCCATATGCTTTTTTTTCTGTAGATATCTTTATCCTTTGTGCTAATTAAAATCTTCGTTTACATGTACTTTGTCTCCCTCTTTCTCTTTGCTACTTCACTCTGTTCTGTTTCTTCTCTTCTCATCATCTTTTATCTTCACAGATACCTTCTAATTAATTTTTTCCTTAAGGTAATTTTTTTTCTATCTAATGCAGAATTAATTGCCATTTGTTCTTTCTTCTTTTCCTGTCTTACCTTTTTTCTTTTTCTATTTTTCCCCAGTGTTTTTCAATACTTCTCTCTCTTTTTAGAGAACTCTTTTTCTACTCTCATGTTCCCATTTTGTGGCTCCCTGTGCTTACTCTCTCTCTACCTCACTTCACTCTCTTTCTTATCCTATATTCTTTATTACCAAACTTCTCACATAATCCCTTTCCATAGCCTCAGAAATGCTGATCCCTGCCTCCTCTCAGACACACTCTCCTTTCTTGGCAGCCTTTTCTTCTCTAAACATGTAAAACTCTCTCCAAGGTATCCCTGTTTTGTCCCAGAACCTACTCCCAATTGCAAACTCCCTTTCCACCAAATTTACTCATGCTCAGACTTGTACTTTTCCCCACTGTCTAGAGACAGGAAAAGGTATTAAATGCCCTATCTTCTGCTATTTTAATTCCAGAATTCCAGAGCCAGGCTAGGTCCTTAGAACAGAAGATTTCCATTCTGATCATCTTAGCATGTGCTGCCTGGGCTACAAGCTCCAGGGCTGTTAGTCAGGACATGAGGGCCATGTGCCTCTGTCTCCTCCTGAGGGACAGGCACTGATCCAATGCCACAGGAGCTGTGGATAGACAGGTCCTACCTATGTTGCTGTGTCTATGAGTCTTATCATCCAAGCCCTTTGAAGGCCTCATAATCTTTGATAAACATTTCTTGGCCCAACAAGTCCACTAAAGGAGGACATCAGAAGTGGCAAAGTAATGAGAAGAATGAACAATGTGTCTTGGGCCATGCCAAGAGACTGTAAGAGAGCCAGGAACTGAGTTTACCTCTGCTACTTTGCCCTGCTGTCTTTTCTTAGCCTCCCATCCCAGGCCATTCAAACCTTTCCCAGCTCTCACTTCAAGGTCACTCCTGACCTTCAAACACAGATAATGTTGCCTGCTTTTCTCAGAAGGACATGTAGCTCTACACTCCTCAAACACACAGACTCCTCTTCTTGTTCCTATATACCCTCCTCTTACAAGAACTCTTCCCTACCTCTTATCCTTTTCTGTATTCATATTCCTCCACATTTTTGAGTGCCACCCCAAAATCACTCACCCTTTCTCACCTCCAGGTTTCTCGTACTAACTCTAGCATCTAGAAACTGCCCTGCCTAGTAAAGGGAGCTCAATATCAGGCCAAAAAGAAAAGCACAGCTTGTCCTAATCTTTTGGGCATTGTGACCTCAGTAAAATTGGACAGCTTTCTGGTAATTGCCACTTACAAGGAGAGGTGATTCAAAGGAAGAAGTGAAAAAAACTCACAAAAGTGGAGGGGATTTGGTTTTGAGTTTTTTTCTACTGACTTGGGTAAGGCTGAAAGCAGCAATATCACCAGGTTCAGGAAAAATACAAGGAAGATAGGAGCATCCCTGTGTCAATATCAGTAAATGCTACCTGTGCAGGCAGGTCAGGTCAGCACTCCCTGGCACCAGCATGCTCTCAGAATGACCTGTTCTTTTCTGCATGGCTTTCTGCACTATTTAAATATACATTCTTATGTAACACAGCACCATCGAGCCTGTGTTCAACCAGCTGCTTTGTAATCTAGAATCTGTTGAATAGTCAGTGTGCAATACTTTTGTGTATTTTCTTGACCCTCCTCCACTCACTTACTTACCTTATGCAGATACTAGGAAGTGCTCAGCTGCTGAAAATATGTATGAAACCAAAGACCTGGAAATCCAAGGGAGTGATTAAGAAAATCTGTGACAGTTTCTAACACACCTTTATTACCTCAGTAATGAATTTTGATTGATTTGATGCAAGCAGGCAATTATGAGTGGTTTTAAATCAATTTACAGCTCAGAAATACCGGTGGAGTTGGCACGATGACAGAGCATCGCGGAACCACGTGAGGCAGCGGTGCCTGGGTGCACCACATGGTCATGCTGATGTCTCACACTACATTTTTGGGTGGTGGCTGCTCCCTGCCAGCTGGCTGCAGGAACAGTTGCATGCAATCAGAAAGACCTATGTTTATTTTAAATGTGAAAATAATCCTATTCCCACTTTTGTAATGCTGCTAGTTTCAAGCTTTGGGTGGATGTTCGGATAAGACAGGCATTTTAACTGGCTAGATAACACCAACATTTGCTTTCCTTGCTGCTTTTCTCTCCTTGGTGCTTTGATCTGTAGAGGACTAGTTTGCTTAATTTTAAATACCAACAGTTAAATGATCACCATGGTTTCTGGCTAATAAAGATCTGAGTCAACCAACTGACTTTAGTATGTTGTTTCACATGTCTTTTTTACATTTTTTTTGTCTCCCTTTTTTTTCTTTTTTTTTTTCTTTTTCTTTTTCCCCCCCCAAATTCATGGGCACAAGGTTAATTCCAGCTGCACACTTCCTCTATAGAAACCTTCTTCATCTACAGCAATAGATCTGGAAAGATGAGGGGAAACAGAGAGTCCTGATGCAGTACATGAACCTGGACATTGGCAAACCAGGCAGGATTTGTTTATTCCTTCTCGTTAGCATTCTTTCCCTGCTAGTTCAATAGGAAATTTCAGCTGACTCTTCCTTTTGAGAGGAGGCCCTCAAAGCCTTCTCTGCTGCCAGTGTCACAGTGTTGTTCTAGTTTTTTCACCTCTACTTATCTAGGCTATTTTCAAAAGGTTTCAAAGGGCTCAACAACCCTCAAAGTCACGCCTGTCACATGCGCTATCTTCATGTTCATTTACACCTAAAAGCCATCCTTAAGGAGAAGAGGAAATATTTGTTAGCTCAGGAAAAACATATATATGTATGAAAGCAGTCTAAGTGCTAAATGGAACCTGGCCACAAGGGAATTGAAAGTGTGGAGGCATGCTGCTGCCTACACTAAAGAAAATTCATACTTGTTTCTTTCTTACTTTTTCTGCTTATGGTTATTCTTTGTTGCTATTCCTTATTTACACTCTTGCAGCATCTAAAATCCAGACCAAGATAGAGGCAACTTCTGTGCAAGACTTTTGCAGTCAAAATTTTACTTTTTTACATTTTTTACTTTTACTAGACTTACTAGTAAATAACCTGAGGTAACACATGATGGTCCCTTAAACTTGTTCTGAGGAAAAGCTTTGAGTTTGGAAAAAAACCCTTTTTTTTGACACAGTAAAATTAGAGGTTTTATTTTTTTTCTAGAAATAATTGCTTTGAGGCTGGGTTTCAAAGAAAGTTCATATTTTAAAATATATTACATAACATTATATGCTTTAAAAGTGTAACACTAGATAAAATAAAAGGGCCCAAATTCCTGCCCAGTGCTTCAGTTTTAGAAATAAGAATAATGTCATGCCTAACTTAACAATGAACTTTGTCTAAGTGTCCCTTTTCACAGGGGATTTTGAATTTTCAGCTCTTTACTACAGCTTGTATTCGAACTACAAAAATTAAAGCTTTCAGATATAGGGATCTAAAGTTTCTATATTTTAGGAAGTGGAAAATAATATGTGTTCTTGAGTGGCATTTATGGGTCAGGAGAAGACTATTACAGAGTTATAATGGAGCCAGTTACTAACAGACTGATGTGCTATCTCTTGTTTTGTTTGTGGGATTAATATTTTTCTCAGATGCCTATATTTGATTGGAAGAATTCCCTGTGCTGGAGATTTCATAATTACTCAGATATAAAGATTCAGCTTAAAAAAAAAAAATAAATAAAAAAATTTCTAATATTCAGTCACATCCAGCCAGAGCTTGTCACCAGCCAGGGAACACTGCTCCTAGAAATATTTCACTATTCAGTAGATAAGGGCAGAAACTCACAGCTTCTGTATCTTCAATATTTTAATTTCCAGTCTGTATTTCCGTGACTTTGAGAGTAGCAGTCAGGACAAAACAAACACAAGCAACAGCTCCTTGACACTGCTCCCTAATAAAAGGAAATGCATCATTTGCTATTGCCTGGACCTTTTGCAATGAGATGTAATTAAGTGACATGAAGAGAAGGAGGCATGCAGCTACTGAATTTACACTTGAAAGACTTTATTGAAATGCTCAATTGACATCTCTAATTTCTTTCTAAACAACATGTTTGCTGAGGTCAATGTAAGATGTTCTCTTCAATAAGTTTTGGTGAGGCTCTTCAAAATTATTGCTACCTACTACCTGAGTACCATCTGTATCTAATGCTGAATAAATACAGAAAATGGATGATTGCAGTGGCTTATGTGAAAATAAAGAGTGTGACACTTGCAAAAATATGAAATTAAAGACAGAAGCCAAAAAGCAAAATCTAGATCTTTGATGTTATTTTTATTAAAAAAAAAATCCTGTTTAAGTCTACAAAATGCTATTGTATTTTAGCGGAATTTAACAATCAATGTGACCAAAATACTTGTTAATCTGTATTTCTCATTTTGCCTATTGTTAACAGTACCCAGAGTCTAGATCTATTTAACAGCAGACAGAATTATTGATTGATTTTGTTTTACATTTAACACTAATAAAAAGAAAAAACAGCGTTTAGAGTTCTTTAGCAGAATATGCAACTATTAATGAGTGCATAAAATGTAAGAAAAAGGAAAGTGAAAATCTAGTCTAGACACCTTAGAAATAAAGACACTTTCCTGTCTAAACAGCTTTTGGCAAATAACTCTTCTGCTGCTGCTCTTGTCTTTGATGTTCTTGCTGCTGCTGTTCTTGACAGTTTGATGACAATTTGTAGTAAATCAAACAGTTCAAAAATAAAAAAAAAAAAATCACTTAATATAATGTTTCATTTTACCCAAACCAGAATTCTTAAATTCCAGTTTGAGAACTTTATAAAGGACTGTTATTCCTTCTACATAAACCAGAAAAATATTTCCAAATTAATATTTAATGGAAATTTACATTTTAAAAGATTTTTTTAAAGGTAAAAGTTTATTAAAAATGTCACAGATAAATGTCTAGTTTTTTTCCAGTATGCTTGTTTTCTGTTATTAAAATGAAAAAAATATTTTCACATATTTTGATGTCATAAAATGAGCCTCCCCTGTTACAAAGGAGAAAAAAAAAAGGGAAATATTACATACCTCAGCAAAGTAGTCAAGTCAGCTATCAGCTGAGAAAAGTCAAGGTACTGATGGGTGTCTTCATACTCTCACATGTAGCATGGATGTAGAGGTCTTCCTTAATTATCTTCATATTCATGGCCCTGTTATCTGCGAGTTTTCTGCAGAAATGTTCAGCTGCCATTCATAGGGATTACTGCTTGTCTTCTATCTTCACAGCTGAGGTGCCTGTAGTGGCCAGATAACAGGGGATGTGTTGGGCAAACAAGTGGAAATATGGTCAAGTACAAAAATGTATGGCCATTGCTAAGTCCTTACAGAAAGGTCTCTAAAATTACACAGAAATCCTACAGGATCAGAGGATCTGCACACCAAATGAGGATTCATACAGAGAAACCTAAGCCTTTTTTTTTCAGGGGCACAGCTCTGTGACCTTCAGGTGCTAAATGAGACTCCTTGACTTTTAGGTTCTTCGTGTTCCAAATGACCTGAGGTAGCTGGGATGACTCTGGAGGTCAAGGTCATCACTGCCATGCACTAGTGCAAATAAGCCAAGGTCATTGCTGAATTTAAGACAAGGCAGAAAAACAGAGCAATAGTACAAAGGTGCTCATTTCTATCAGTTTCCCTATTTCCTTCCTTTGGGATGGATGTGCAGTGAATACCTGTACTGATATCTCTGCTGTGCAGGGAATATTCAAATAGGACATTACCTATGGTGGCTAAAATGGCTGTAAGAAATGTCCAGTTTGGTACCATATAAAAGCAGTTTTCCCTTAGATTGTTTCTGAGCTCCACAATTGCAAATAGGTCCCAGGAATAATTTTAAATGATCTCCAAATTGTATATGTAGTGTTTTAATAGGTTTTCAAACAATTTGAATAAGCAGTAATTTAAAAATAGTTCCTCTATTCTGCTGTGGTTTGGCAAGACTGGAGGGGAGAACTGTCTGCTAAAAGATGAACTTCCACTCTGGAAAAATTTGAAATAAAACACCAGGAAACAATATGTATACAAACAGCAGAATATTTGCCAGAATTTTGTCATTCTTTCCCTACTGAGCTTGCAGTTTTTTGGAAGAAATGAGATTATTTTCCCAGCTTGGAGTGGATTTCTCACTGAAGTCATACTCCAGGGTATACAACCACAGAGATCAATTACACATGACGGACACCGTAAGCCAAATCTCTCCTTTTGCAGGAAGAGACCTTGGGAGATAGAGGAAGTGTAAAGTAATAAATGGAAAGAGAGAAAATAAGTGGTCAAGCAATAATTTATTTTAACAATGCAGAAGCTGCCTTCATAGTTCCACATAAAGGCAAACAAGGCTTCTAGGGAAAAAAAAAAGGCCTGTTTTCTTCTAAAATCTTCAGTGGAAGGCAGTGTATTTGTTTACACTAGAGGTTATGCCATAGGCTCTTACCAGCAATACTAGAACATGATTGAAAATTTCTCGTTGAGGAAAAGATTTATCTAAAGCATTCTATGTCTATCTCATAAAAAACTTCTATTCTGGATCGTTTCATGTGCACCATGCATAAAATAATAATCCCTCTTAGTCTATTGTGTCCTTGGGAAAAGCAGCCCTGACCTCTCCCATTTTTCCCAACATGCCAGATCAAAACTTGAGAAAATTCAGATCTTCAGCGTCCACTTTTCCCAGCTTGTCATACTCCTCTCCCTCACAGCTATCCTGCCCACCATTCCTCTCCAGCCAGAACTGAACTGAGGCTTTCTAGTGGCCATGGCACACATTTCAAATCAGTGAAGGCTGTTTAGGAAAGGAATATCTTTCAGTATGGGGAAAGGAGATGTGGTGAAAGCTGAGGTGTCTGGCCTGGCCAGGAATTTTTGCAGAAGCCCTGGATCAAGCCAGCCATGTGATGGTAGAGAAAGTATTTAGACAAACACAAGATGGGTCCTTCTGGAAAAAAATAGCATGTTAAGAATAGATGAAGATCACTTTCCTGCAATTCTATTCCCTTTTGTTTTTGTTTTTTTGTTTGGATTTTTTTTCCCCTCTTTTCATTTCCCATATGCTGCTGGCAGCTGAACTCCCCTAAGCCTTTTGGAGATGGATAGCTTCTCACCTCAACCACTCACAGCTTCAGGGAATTTGCTCAGGGAAGTACCAGAGCTCACCTCAGTGTAAACTGAATCAACAACAGATAAATAAGTTTCACTGCATCTTTCTTAAGGTTTGCCTTTGGAGGCATATATTGGGAGGAATAAATTAAAATGAAACCTTTAATATTCTCTAAAAAGTCACTAGATCGCTGTTTCCACCTTAGTGCCTTATTAAAGGAGGGTTGTTTCTGTTCATCAGCATCAAGAAGCAGTGCACACTTTGACAGTAATGCTCAGAAATCTCAGGGAAGTGGATAAATTTACGGGGAGAAAATGCCAAGGGAAAGCGGTCAATTCATAACACTGGCATTCACTATTAGCTGGTTTAATTAACTGAATGTTCAATTACCAAAACACTTTGCCTTCTATGCTAATGCTGTTTCAAATAATAGGTAAAAATAAAACAATAAAATGTAGTCCATCTGAGGCTAGGAAGCAAAGAGAGAATAAAAATTTGGGGTAGGAGATAGGAAAAAATCAGATATTTGTTAAGGAAATACTTCACCAAATAGCATTCAGTTTCCCATAAGATTACTCACAGATGACATAGGATGGCAGTTCAAGTGTACACATTGTTTTTCATCACTGGTTTAGATAAACATTGTGCTGTCACTAAACAATAATGGACTTTATCTGAGGGCTGTCTCTACATTAAATTCTAACAAATTTCTGTATTTGTTTGCCCAGGGTTAAAAGGAGATTCCTGACTTTAACATAAGACATTTCTTCTTAACATTTTAAAATAATACTCACTTTTATTTTTCTTCATAATATTTAAGCAGGCTGAATAATTTAACAAAGAGCCTATTCCTCTAACTCCACTGTAATGAGGGTTTTGCAAAGACAAACCCTGCAGAGGTTTCAAAACGGTGTCACAAACCACATGGACATTAAAACCAGGGTATGGGCATTAAAACCAGGGTATGGGCATTAAAACCAGGGTATGAGCATTAAAACCAGGGTATGGGTATTAAAACCAGGGTATGGGCATTAAAACCAGGGTATGAGCATTAAAACCAGGGTATGGGTATTAAAACCAGGGTGTGGGCATTAAAACCAGGGTATGGGTATTAAAACCAGGGTATGGGCATTAAAACCAGGGTATGGG
>NC_031768.1:95888133-95919837 GCF_001522545.3 Parus major
CAGGGTATGGGCATTAAGTACAGCAGTGATGTGGCTGCCAAAGCACCTCACCTCTGGTTAGCTGAATCACAGACCATCTGCAGCAGGAGTTTCATTGAGACCTGATCCCAAAGTCAGTGGGACTTGTGTGAGATTAGGCCTGAGGAGTGAAACTACAGAGACCCTAAAGCCCTCCTGCCTGACCCCAGAGATCAGCACCCACCCCGTGACAGCTCCTGGGCAGTTCCCTGAAGGCAGCAGGAGCTGTGCTGAGGCTTTTGGTGCTTTGTTTAACCACAGATGTCACCATGACCACCTGAACCAAGGTCAGGAGCTCCAACATTAGGCACACACCAAAAAGCTGCACTGAATGAGCACCTCCAAGCTCATATTCTGCCAGCTAGTAAAATAACTAAAGGTTCTGCCTGGACACACATAACTTTCCTAAGCGTGACCCAAGAAAAAAAACAAAAAAGACATCCCCAAAGCCAGCCCATCTCCCCCAGCCTACTCACCCAGACAGTATAATGACATGCATTCCAGCATAGCTCTGCAAATCTGTTACACAAGAGCCATGTTCCCAAAAACAGCCTCTGGCTATAGCGGTGCTGAAAAAATGTTGTCTTTTTATAAAAAAAAAAAAAAAAGGAAAAAAAAAGAAAACAGGGAAGAAAAAAAAAGTAAAGATAAATGTCCAGGTTTTCATTTATACAGGAATGACTTTGTTGTGTGGTATGCCCTTCAATAAAATTATAGCTTAGGTCCACAAGTGTGTGCATGTTTTGAAGTCTTATATTGAATCTTATCCTTTCTTCGTTATAAAGGTATTCAATATTGTTAACAACCAGGAATGTAAATTACAGACATACACACTCATGTACATTGCCTACCTAATTTTACAACTCCTATTAAATGTTTTTAATTATACACAATGGGTTATAAATAATAAGACAGAAATGCATCTAAATATTTTTGCAGCAACACCAGAAGCTATAAAACTCCTTAGAATATGAAAGGTCCTCATGGAAAAATAAGTTTCAAAATTTACAAATGAATAGTCTTTGAGAATTCAGACCCTTAGGTAGCATTGTATTTTTTTCCAACTTTTAATCCACTTTGCACCACATTAACAGAATTTTAAAAGGTCTATGGTTTAAAGTCCTTGCTGTTATGCTAGTGTGCTCACATATTAAAAAATGCAGTAGAAAGCTATTTCTTTTACCTAATTATGAAAAGAATTAAATTATTGTACTTCCTCATAATAACTCAGAAGTTCCCCAAATGCACATATTTTCATTATTTGCTTACACATTATTTATTTCTATTCTTGTGACCTTATTTTTTATAAATACATTCTAAACTTCTTCAAGAGTATGGAAAGAATATTTAATACAAAGCAAAGTAATTATACTCTGAAGGTTCTGAAATATAACTGAAGAGTATCCCTGGGGCTATTTCCTGATAATTAGGTATGGCATAAATAATCATGATTAATTATGTTTCTGGATAGTCATCTGCCTCCAATGAAATATTGTTATCCCTGATAATGCTCAATATGAAAAAAACCCCACAACTAAATGTGTTTAAACAGAATATTTTCCTAAGACTCATGTGCAGCTCAGTCACACAAAGCTATAAATGTCTTTGATGTTGCTCTGATACATTGTGCCACTGGAATACCAATTCTTCATTTCTGAGTGCATTAAATAATATAGTCTGGCAACAAATCAAGATCCAGGAGACCACAATTACACTAAATAATTTGATGAGTTTTTGTTAAATGGGTTTGGAACATGATCTTGATTTTTCTTTTGTCCAATTTATTAAAGATATGACAAATTGTTTACCCATTTGTTACATCCCTCTGATTACAGATGTACCAAGAAACAGAACCAGAATGTATATGGATCAGAGCTTGGGCAACTTTTTCATGATGATTTTGTAAGTACCAGCTGTGGGTTTGGATCAAAACTGAATTTTTATTCTTTGAAAGAAAGCCAAGACCTTTGCTGATTACGTCCAGCATCTCCATGTAGTGTTATTAATACCTTCTTGAGGCTTATCTTAAAATGCACAAGGCAGTGCCCTGCCAATGAAGTTTGGAAGTAAAAATGAAAGCTGAAGTGCATAATTAGCAGAACTTAGCACATGAAAAGCCAGGGGGTGGGGATGTCTCAGAGCTTGACCTTAAGGATCGGACTTCCAGGTGGGCACTGATCTTACCCAGTGCAGCTTGGTCAGACTCAAAATCTGCCCAGCACCACACCTGGGCTGACCACTGGCAGAGCACGAGCAAAGCCAGCCCTCAGAAGCCATCAGGCGTCCTTGTCTGTCCTTGGAAGGGCAGGGTGGGAATTAGACAGTGACTTGCTGCTTGGGACACATCCAGAGACCCCTCCTTTGGAGAAGAGAGGTCCCCACCAGAAAGATGAGTATCTTCGCTGGGAAGAACTGGTCACTGTCTGAGCTGGGCTTCCTCTGGCTTATCCAGGAGGGTTGTGCTCACAAAAACATAGAAACACCCTCCACAAACCCAGAAAGAGAAGAAAGTGTCAATTCTAGACACTGATGGCCAGTCCTTCTTTCCTTCTTTGTACTGGCTCTTTCAGCTGTGACCAAGTTGCCGCCCTTTTTGGCAGGGAGATTGGGGCAGAGCCACATTCCAGCTGAAACCAGCACAGTTGCCATGAGCAAACATGAAGATGACTGCTAATGCAGCAGGGTGATCCCTGGAGATCCACAGCTTCAGCAGGCTTGCTACTGGATAAACAGAGTCCCAAAGTTAAGGCACAGGAGGTGGGGGAGAAAAGAGGAGCTCTCAAGTTTAAAGCAGCAATCTTTACAAGCCACAAGGTGGAAGCAGAAAAGCCAGAGGGGACAGCATCTGTCATGATGAGGAACAAAATGAGTGAGCAAAATGCTCTGTTGCAAGAAAGCAGCAGGAAATAGGAGGGCATATTCTTTAAATACATCCATCTAAGAGGGCCTAAAGAGGAGTAAAGGACTAAAAGTAGGTAAAATAATAAAATGGTCATAAAAGTCCCACCTGCCAAGAGTGTCAATAAAATGATAGGAGCAAAGGCAAAGGACATTTTCTTGGCAGCAAGAAGCACAGATGGTCAAATATAAAAACCATGCTTCTATATGGGATTTTCATCTTTGTTACATTTTCCATGAATGAATGAGCAGGAAAAATGTGTACCTGGATTATGCTAGGTGTGAGCAAACTATAGATTTGTATTCATGAATATTCTTGCCATAAAGCCATGCTACAGGTTTTCTTTAATCCTGTTCAGTTAGGTCTGAAAGAAGTATCTTAGAGTAGCAATGTCTTTGGTGAGGTATCTTCATGCAAGTGGAAATGGAAGCATAAAGAATTCTGAAGAGATTTATTTATTTTAAATATATTTGCACTTGGCACCTCTTCATGTAAGGAGCTGGGTAAGAAAATACCTAATTTGGAAGCAAATCACAGAGTTAGAAGGCACTACCAGTGTCACTCTGTCATTTGCTAGGAGTCATTCCTGTGTTTAACTTACAAATGTGTGCCATTGTTACTGACATAATCCCAGCTTGTGCAAATATCCAATGAATATGGCACAAAGTTTCTGTCAGTATTTGGTTACCTAGCTTCAGCTGAACTCTGTCCACATTCTCAATGACTGAGAGCATGCTGATTTTAATCCTGCTCGAAAAATAATTTACATGGCAAATATAACCAAGACACATAATTGTACCCAACTTCTGCAACTCTGCTTCTTTTATAAGGAGCATCTTTCAAGGACACAAGATTCCAAGGATAATGAAATATGGGCAGAATAAAGACTGGCAAAGGGACCACCTCTGCATCTTCTAAAAGCAAGAAAGAATTGGGAAGTCTCTGCTGTCTTTGGGAAGTGCAGAAGAGAGTAAACCCCAGCCCCTGGGTCAGCTGGTGAGCTTAGACTTGCATACTTACTGACTCTTTAAAAGCATCCTGGCCAGAAGCCCAATGCATATCTTAATATTGATGCTGAATAAAACATTTGCTCAGTTTTTCTCAGATTCCTTCTCAGGAGGAAGGAGATGTTTTGAGGCTGCAAAGGCAACCATGTAAAGCACGGTTCAGGACTGAGCATGGAGTGAATTAAAGTGACACTATAAATAGGAATATGAACTCAAACAAAGCAAAAACAGAAGTATCAAAACTTATCTATATTCCAAATATATATATATATATATATATATGCATATATTGTTTCCACCATGGGCTGAATATGTTTAAGCATTGTACATTAATTAAAAAGTTATGCACCTATGATCTGAAGCTGTCCCTTGGAGGCAACCTGAGCTTTTCTTTCAGTGCAGAAGTTTCCTAGATACTTTTTTTCCTTTGTTGTAGCTGTACCCATTGGCTTGGTCAGCACATACTTCCTTCCTTCTTTGTCATGTTGTTTTGCAACACACTCCTATTTCAGCATGGGGCTGCTTCTCATTCTGCATTAGAACATAGGCGTTGTGGTAATTGGCTCCAGGAAGAAGCTAAAACATATGTTTCCCCATGGCACTAATTAATTAGTCATATGCATACGCAATATTTAATTGCTATTGTACACTCTGGCCTGTTTGACTTCTGGGAAAAAGTGTGACTTTGCACCTATCTTGATTGGAAACATGCAAAAGTGAAAAGTGGCAGTATTTTTTTACAAATGAGAGAAGCAAAATTTCACTAGCCACACTATTCATTCCCAGCACATCTCTTACTTAAAAAAAGTCCTCTGCACTGTGCTCAGTACCTCTGTTAATGTAACCAAGCCTGGAAGCATAAAGCACCTGTGCTCTACATAAAACTGCTGATATGACAAAGAAAAACCTCTTCCTCAGGACTACTACTCCTCTCCTGCAGCATAACAAGTGCTAGTCAACCACAAGTGCTCCTAAGAATGGCTACTTTTAGTGCTTCTTACCAATAACAGGCAGAGGTTTTGCCCATTAAGGGTTTTATTTTCCATCTTACAACAGTGACAACCATTTGGAGCTTTGCCCATGCCTCTCTGTGCTGATTTTTAGGTATTTATAACATTTCTATTGTACTTACCACCATATTACCAAAGTCCCTCACACTCATTAATCTCCCATGTAAATTGTTCCTTAGTTCATTTCTTAAATGACTTAGAACAAGACCACAGCCTCTTAAGCAGATCTAGCAAGAAAAAAAAGAAATTGAAAGTAAATTATATATTCTTATTTTCTCATTACTTTTCCACTTTAAGTGTTCCTGAAATAGGCAGAATTATTAAAACAAATAAATAAACAAAAAAGCCACAGGGCTAAATTTTACCCTAAAAATATAGAGGTGACTGCACACTTGGAGCTACTGTAGACAGTCTAGCAAAGTGCCACAAAGAGGATTAAGGGACTGGAACACCTCTGCTCTGAGGAAACTTTGAGAAAACTGAGGCTCTCTAGCCCTGATAAAAGAAGGTTCAGGGGGATCTCATCAACATCTACAAATGCCTGGAGGTGCAAAAAAGGTAAGAGCCGGGATCTTCTCTGTGGTACCCAGAGACAGGACAAAAGGGGATGGGTGCAAATGGAGACACGTGGGGCTCTCTCTGAACATCAGGAAATACTTTTTTCCTGTGAGGGCGACTGAGCACTGGCACAAGTCACTCAGAGAGGTGGTGGTCTCCCTCCTTGGAAGGGAAGCCCACTCCTGGGCTCTGCTTGAGCAGGGAGATTGAAGCAGGGGAGCTCCAGGGGTCCCTTCCAACCACAACCATTGTGTGACATCATGAACTACATGGATCCAGGTCTGAGTGTGTCTCCAAAGACAGATAAATTTCAAACCAGGAAAAAACAATGCATGTCACTCAGGCCACTCTGCAAGCTTAGTCTGAGAGCAAAGTTCTTAAGGTTTTTTAAGTGATTCAGTGTAATAACTTCACAAACAAACCAGTATCAAACCAAGACTTTGAGATGCACTGGATTGTAAATAGAAGCTTGGATAAATGGACAGAATAACTAATGAATTCAAAATAACTAATGATCTCAAAATATCCACACATGTAAGGATCTGATAGCACAGGCAAGATGGTTTACCAGCAAAGACTTGTGGTGATTGCCTTCCTCACCACATTGTCCATTTTCTTCTCTCTCAGGTTCCAATCCTCCATGTCCCCACAAAACTCAGTGCCCTCAAAGCAGTTGCTGGGTGACCCCAGTTTCTAAATCACCACAGTGAACAGGCTCCCACTTTTCTGACAGGTTTTTATTTGTACAGCTCAGAAATTGGTAGGGGAGCAAATGAATGCCCTTGTAGTGAGGGAAGAATGACCAGCTGAGGTGAAAACTTTTTCATACCAACAGTACTAACCTGTCCCTGGGAATCTAGAGAAGACTGAATTTCTTGCAAGCAAAAGAATATGTACAAAGCAGCATGGATTGTTTGCAGCAAAACTGGTATCTCAAAGACCATATACTGCCCAATTCAGGGCTTACAAAGCTGCATTTAATTTCATGTTTGCTCAGAGTTTGCTACAGCACAGAAATAAGTAGTGACTGTGGATCAAAGATTTTATGCTATTCCATACCATTGCACAACTGCATAAAATGAAAATTGATGGTTTCTGTGTTTTCTAAACCTCAAATTGCAAGCATAACTCAATGCCTGAGTAGCTTGAGCCAGACCTAATTCCTGACAGTCTCATATCTTGTCTTTTACACCTGTGCAATGAGATGAGCAAATGGGGCACTGAAGGGTGCTATTTCTCTCTCACCCCTTAGAGAGATGTAAATGGGTTCAACAAAGTGAAGGGCAATGAAGACAGCAATGCAAAGTCAGGGAAAATACAACAGGAATATAAACCCCCATATTCATGCGGAAGGAAAAGTATTGAAGGGAAGCAAATCAATAAGCAAGGGTACAGAAATTGCATTGGGAAAAGAAGGAAAAGAAGAGGACTGCAATTTGAAAACAACTGTATCAAAAGCTCCTTATGAGTCAGAGGACCAAATGAAGGCCAACAGTGAATGGAACGACCCAGTCTCTCCTTCACAACATGTCACAGCTGTTGCTGCTGGGATGTACCTGAAATTGAATGTAGCCCCTAGTATTTTTCCATAGAAAATTGATTACAACACTTCTGAAGCTAAGAAAAAAGAAATTGGAAATATGTTTTATGAAATATCATCAGGACTGTTAATATCTAAAGGAGCTATATCACAGAGAAATATTTGCAGGAAACCTGAATGTCTAAATTGATAGGAGAGAGTTTGCTATTGCCTTAAGTGATACTGACTTCGTATAAAAATCCATCATCACGTTGGCCACTCTGCCTCCTTAGTGAGCCAAGCCATAAAATCAAAGTCAAATTTTAGAAGGTGATGTGTCCTAAGAAAGTGATCTGATGAGATTTGGAAAGGCTCTGGTTTCACTACACTGAAAAACTTCACTGTCTGGAATTTCATATTACGTTTCTCGCATCAGTTGGCCAATGTATGAGATAATCAGGTTGGTGACTGATGAAAGTCTGGCAACATCAGTGCTGGCATGTCAGTTTGCTGATGTCAGTTTCCAGCATGAGGATTTGAACTGGCAGATTTTTTTTTTTAATTTTTAAAGTTAATTATACATCAAGTTTGAAGACCTCTCTGTGCATGGTTTGATTTTTCAGCAGATCTTGATGTCAATAGATTGACAGTGCCCATGTAGCTGGACCTGGCCCTCTGTGTACATTTTTCTTGTTCTTGTATTAAAAGAACCATTATAAGGACATTGGGAGAGATCTGCTGTTATACAAAGAAGAAATTCGGTAGTTAGATTCAGCTGAAATGGGAGGTAACTTCATAAGTATCTTGGAAAACCTCCCTCCCAAAAAAAACTCAGACTAATCCCATACGACCAGCAATTTCTGTGCAATAACAATTTAATATAATAACAGGTTTCTTTCTGATTTAACCACTTAGCTTATTGCAGATTCATAGCTTAAACACCTTTCACCTGCAAGATGACAGCAGGACACCTTCTGGCTTCACAGGGGCCAAAATTTCATGAATGACAAATGCGCCAGTTTTGACTTGATTGAACGATCTTGCCTGGTGCCAACAAATCTCTCAGCAGGACTGTTCCTGGGGTCTGACTGTCCTGTGGGAACACTCTATGCAAACTGCTCTCTGAGGATGCTACCAAAGTGAAATGCCTTCTGGGAGACCACCATCCCCTGCTCCCAAATTTCAGAGTGCTGCTAAAATGGCACGTCCTCAAAGCTCTCACATTGCAACACTTTCCACGGGGCTAAGAATCTCCTCAGCTTGTGAATGTCTCCTTGAGATGCTCATTATCCCAATGCAATGGAATAATGTTTTGAGGGCACTTCAGCACTGACATCAACATTAAAAATATACTCACATTCACAGAGCAAAAGATTGTAGCTGCTTATGACAGTGATGATTCAGCACAGAATGAAAAGAGCCAGTCACCTTCCTGAGTCCATTTGCCTTGGGAGTTAATTAAGAGTCCTCAGCAGAGTGAATACATAAAGAGAAATTGATACTGAGTTTACGATTAGGAAGATATGTCTTTCTTAAACCTTTACTGCATTTCCTTATTCAGGTGTCCATATCAGCAGTTAAGTGCTTGGAGGCTACAGGTGATGGATGCTTAATACAGGATTCCTTACTCTGCTGCAGGAGTGATCACAGAGGCCAAAACTTTGCTGTCTTTTACACTTATGCCTCACCTTATAGAAACACAGCTCCAAATACTGCAAGGGTAACAAAGGACCAGAAAAATAACTGCCTGAAATCCTGGTTCAGGCATTTTGCACTGTTTATTGTTTTAGTCCTTCAAACTTTCAAGTTTCATTAAAATAACACTGTCTGATGTTCCGGCAGAACTCTGGCTGTCTTTATTGTTCCCCTGTTGTATAGGTCTCACAATAATTATGTACAGAGATGCAAAGTGAAATTACTGTAACAAAGGTGCTAATTCAACCCAGAATGAAAAGGGGCATCAATTTCAAAGTCTATAACTAAGTATATTTCGGTATCAAATGCTCAGCAGGAGGCCAAGAACTTTAATATTTTGAGCCCATTATGTTTTCTCATTTTATAACTACAGTCCCATGGTACAATACAAAAATATTGGTTTTACAAAAGCCTTCAGATTATAGTATTTGAAATGTTGCATTAACATCCAGTTAAGATTTAGTAGCCAGAACAAATGTATTAACTCATGAGCTCTGAGGTCACAAGTTCTCCTAGAAAACACTCACATAAACTAAAATTCTTTTATAAATATATTTGTACCAAAAAAAAAAAAAAAATTAACATTGATTTTTCAAGAACCGATAAATTGGCAAAATAAACATTCCTAAATGATCTGCTAACCTCTGATGATTGTGTCAATTATCTTTTGCAGAAGTAATTAAAATAATTTGCAATGATGGAGAGAGAATATGAAATTAATTTCCATTGCATGGTCATTGAACAGTGGTAAAGTAGTTGCCCTAGAAAAGGATACTCTAAACATGGCAAAAATGAGAATTTTTATCATATGGAGCAATTTAGCATTTCTGGTGTTTTAAAAGGATCAATTAATGTTACATTTAGCATTTTTACACTTGCCAAGCATTTTAGACTTGACAAGAAATTTATGGTAAACTGGCACATCATTTGCTTTTGGCAGATGTTGATTGCTCTCATCATTATTTCAAAACAGAAATGATAATTGAAAAGAAACTAAAAAGGAAAATTACATTATTTCCAGTCCAAATAAAAATATATTCTTATTAACTTTATGGCACTGTTGGCTGTTCTTCTCCTATGATTATGTTATTTAATCAGAAAGTTTGTCTTACTGTTTTGGTGTCTTCTGGAGGTAAAAACTGAAATAGATACAATATTTTCCTTTATGTTTCTAAATAAAGGATGAGCTATTTTAATGTACATTTCACTGACTTGCTAAGCATCTGATGGAAAATAAACATTCACACTGATCCTAGTAAGCCAGGCCACTATAGCACAGTGCCAAGTTGAACCAACTCAGTAAAGAATTCAGTAATAACTGTGGGGATTTGTCATATCACCATGGGCAGACAAATTTGACTCTTCCCATGAATGGGGATAGGAGCCAAGGTATGAAGCAGCTCTGAATTAGAAGCCATTTAATTAAAGTTAGCACAGTGCTGAACTCAAATTAGCAAGGTTTACTAAGAGGCAGCATATATTAACTTGAGCTCAGCGTGGTGATGGAATGCTCTGCTTCCAGCCAAGTCTGCACAGGCAGTAATCTCCTAAAGCACAATGCTGTCCAGAGGAGAGAGCCAAAGAACAGGCAAGGCTGAAAGAGTTAAAAAGAAGTTCTACTACCTTTTTACTTATGTACCATCCTTTTGAAAAAACAAACCAAAAACTAAAACAAACAAAAAACCCAGAAATACAGCCCGATGGTTATAGTATTTAGTGTTCCATTATGCCTCCAAAGAAAATATCCTTTCTTTGCCCAGATGAAGTATGAAAAAATTGTGGCTTAACACTGCTTTGATATGCATATCTGCATATTGCCATTAAAATACCACGTATGGCTGAAATACTTAGCATGTAGACAATTTTAATTATCTGCTAAGTGCTGTGTAAACATCAGAAACAGCCATGATATTCCCAATTTACAATGCTGCAAATCAAAGCGACAAAAGTTATTGCCACTCTAATACAACAGGGAACTATTTAGCTCTTCATTGCTCTCCTTGATCATTCTCTTTTGGTTTTATTTCCTTTCATCCACTCTGCAACTTGGTTAGGGAACAACTCTTGGTTAGATGCCACCTCTAAGGTCCTTTACATTTCATTCCAATAAGCAATCCAAATTTGAAGCTTTATCCAAAATTCATAATTGGTGTTTTTCTAAGGGTCCATACTGTTTCTTGAATCTAGGTAACTTCAAATATTGAGATCTTTCTAGCTGAATACTCAGGTTTTGGCACACAAGATATTCTCTATTGGTGAAATGGAAGACGATACAAAAATACAATATGAGTAAGATTACATCTGTGAAGAGAATCCCAGAAAAGACAACTGTGTGTATAAAAGGGTTCACTTGCAACTTCTACTAAGGACAAGGTAAATCAATCCAACAATTTTGTAGTTGTGCTTTTTTTAAAAATTAAAATCAAAAATTTCCTTAGAAAATGAATGTCAAAAAATTTAGCATCCTCTGTGAATTGGATAGTAATTATTTTTACTATTACCCCTTACTATGAATAAAGATGAGTAGATATAGGAGTCCTCTCTATCATCATAAAGGAACTGATCAGCAGTCCTAGTAAATGTTTTTCATAGATAATTTTTATTAAAAAAAGGAATAAATGGTTCAAAATAAAACTTAGGTAAATACTACTATACCTGTGAAACAATGGAAGTTTGACAATTCAGAATTTGAAGTACAACATTAAAATTTCCTTTGCACAGAGGATGGACTGGCTTGAGGAGCGGAGATCTGTACTCTGTCAGTAAGAATGGTTTCACTGACTTCAAATCATGTAAGATAAACTCTTGGGGGAGAGTCTGGGGAATTTTCTAGGTTTAAAATTCTACAGTTTTCAAAATATAAAGCCGCATGTGGATGCCTTATTTGAGAAGTAATGCATGATCTCCCTGTTAGAGACTGCCATAGGCCAAGGACCACAGTCATGATTACATCATGTACCTCAGCTTCTGAAATGTTTCATTTCTGACTGAATAATAGTGAAGCCATAGTATTCTAAAACGTACTTAATGGGCATATAAATTGAATATATAGGGAGCATACATAGATGGGTACCTTCCTATATGTATGGACACATACATAAAAATTTATGTGTAACACAGTCTTGTATGGTAATAAAACAAATAGGTCAGGCTGGGGAAGTACTTATAAAGTGTTCAGCAGAAATTAATTTTTAATATTCAAGTTTTCTTTAGTATTTTTTCATCCAAATGTCTGGAGTGAAATGTGAAATATGCATCAAACTTGGATCTTTAAAAATGAACCTACTCACAGAAAATTTTGTCTGTGGAATCAAATGCCTGGTATTTGAACTTCCAAAGAAAAGAAAAGCAAAGATTTCACACATAACTAGTTGCATCAAAGGAGAGTTAAATGTTTTCATAATAGTGAAACAAAGGATACAATTTTCCTGTTTCAAAAACAGCATAAAGTTTTTCAGATAACAGGAAATTCAAAATTGCAGCTTAGAAATGTAGAATATAACTGAGTATTGAAGATATGGATAATTCTAGCTGAGGAAGGTCAAGGTTTTGTGAGACATAAATTCCCCTGAATTTCACCATTCAGTACAGCAAGCATTATACTTTCTGCAGGACCAGTGATGCACATAAAATAAAAAAGGTTACTAATTATCAGCAGTAATAATTACACATTTAACAAGTTACCATTATACTTCAAAAAGTTCACACTAATGTGTGGATAATTATTGGCCTAATTAAGTATCCGTTTCGCATTTACAAACAAAAATGAAACATTAGCTAAGAGTGTGACAGTGTTTTTTGCATTAGATAAAAGGAAAAGGTAATTTGGATAACTAATTCCTGGACTGAATTTGTTGCATGGAGCTTACAAAAAAAAAGGAGGTAATTTTTATCCTTCCAAACATTTAGAAGCGTATTTTCCCCACATAACTGTCCCTCTCCAGTGCAGTATTCAACTGCACATCTTTTTTTTTCCCAAGGAATCAAGAAGAAACATTAGGAACTCCAGAAGCCCTGAGGGCTTTCAGGGTAGGTGTCTTTTGGGAGATGGAAGGGGTCTTGTGCAATGCCCCTACAAGGAGAATACATCAGTTTTACTGGCAGAGTTCAGAGTGCCTTGTGGTGCTTCAGGCTGCAGGAGCTGACAAAACCATACAGTAGACATGAATCTGCCTCTCAGTGATACACAAGTGATACACAAGTGTAAACATTTAGCAAAAATCAGCTTAGGATGCAGCACACCACAAAGAATGGCTGTTGTTACAGTGGCTTTCACCTGGCTGCTGTTTCTGTATTAATTTTCTTCCTGCCATTTCACGGGAAAAATAAAGCCAGGTGCTGTGATGACAGTAATTTATCCATGTTTCCATTCATGGTCATTTGGGCCTCAGCAATGACAGACAGGAAATTGTGGGAAGGAAGATAAAGCCTCCCTACTCACCTGCAAATGCTTTGATTTCACAGTTTTCCATTTTTATTAATATTTGAGTGAATTTCCTTGGTCAAGATTACTACATTTTATCAAGCACAACACTAAGTCATCTTTGCTTGAACATCCCCCAATTACTGGCCAGTGGCAGAAAATTACACCAGCCCAAAGGACAGACTATTTCTGCAACATTTTCCCATTCTTCCTTTCCAATTCATGACAGAATTCCCTCCACACTAGACAGGTTGCATAGCTGGTTCTCCCACAGAGCCTATGGAAAATACACCATCATCTTGATGTAGCTTTGCAGGAATGCCTGAAACTTCAGGAGAACTTATTTGAACAGAAATGCAAAGTAGTGTGTAAACACAGTCCTGAGGCTGCCAGACCATAGCTAACTTGCATAGCTTTGAACCAGCCTGCATCTCATAACTTCTCTGTGTGCAGGACTTTGAGACAAACAACAGGATTTGCAACATTCCAGCATGAAACTACTTCAAGTGTGCCACTGCTGTTTAACTCCTTGTACTCTGGTCCAAAGAAACCCTTTATCTACACCATAGCCCTGAACCCCTGAATTTGCTGTTGTTCTGTTGCTTCAGTATGTGCACGTGCAAAAGTCTGCTTTAAAGCCTCTTTGAAAAGTAGACTGGAAGTTTTCTATTGTTTTCAATAAGAGTTTGTGGGACCGATACTGAGAACACATGCAGGCTTGGGTACATGTATTGCACAAATCCCTGAATGCACATATCCCTCTTGAACCCTTGGACCAACGTCCAGTAGGAATTGTTTCTCACCTGCTTCTCAAATGAAGGGACACTGGAAATATTGGGGGCCATACTCTTCAGTGCACTGAAGGCAACTCTACTGTGTGCTGGATAAGTGAAAAAAAACATTAACAGCTGAAATTGAACCTTTCCATACATGTATATGCAGATCCTATCCGTTAAAGCAAACAAACAAACAAACAAACAAACAACAAAAAAAACCTAACTTGCTCTTCCTACATCTCCTTCCATCTCCTGATCATTCAGTACCTGCCATGGGCCCCAAAGATGATCCTGAAGTTTCTCCCCTAAACCCACATGAGGGGCTGGTTGGGGGGAGCAGTCAGGGGTACCTGGAGACAGTCTCCAGAAATGAAGAGAACCTGAAGAGAAACAATTCTCTGTCTATAATATTGGACCAAGAAACTGGGGGGAAATGACAGCTATTTCTCCTGATAGATGGTGCTTCAAAAATATTTTCCAATCCCTGTGAGAAATCTAAGGTCAGGTAGGGCATAGACTGCATCCCCTGTATTTTTTTGCACCTCAATACTGCCCTGCCCTTATTTAGGAATATATTAGAGAGCAGTGGAATGAATAAATGAATGATCCCATTTTGTCAAATGCTCTAAATACATCCCTTGGGGTAACAGTGGGCTTTGCATCAGCCCATATTTGTTTGCATTCCAGTGGGTTTGGATACACCTTTTCTATTCATATCAGTGCAACTTGACCAGAGCTTTCAAGATAAGCTTAAATGCTTTGGGACAAACACAGTTCAAGTGTGGATTTTTAAACACTTCTCAACAATGAAATAAGCAATGTTGGAGGCATGTTACCCAATCCACTATATTTTCTGGTGCCTACATTTTAATCATGTAGTCTTCCACCTTTTGAACTCATGATGTCACATTTCTGGAGTTTTAAGCTGGGCTAGAAATAATGATAGAAATGTGTTAATTGCAGTTATACTTCCTATGGCATCAAAAATATAACGTCAGAATTCTATTTTTTTTTCAAATAAAGGTTTCAGATCAGTATGCCTTAAAATATCCATCTGTAGCAGCCACTCCTGGTTGAGAAACTTTTCACTTGTCTTTCAAATTTAAATAGATTACTGGAAGAAGCATCCTCTGAATTGCAAAATGAGTCAGCAATACCTTCAGTATTTTTGGGGCCTATTTTACAGAGGTTACTTTTGCTTAAGCCATTAAATATTATTAACTATTAAATTTATTCTCTTCATTTCATGTTGTATACAGCTGATGGGAAATGGGAAAAGGCAATCTTCAAGGCATTAACCCCTTCACTCCACAGGATGTTTTTCTGCTTGAAAGGAATTTGATGATTTCAGCTTCTTCTCCTTCTTGACTTTGCCTCCATTAGGATTGCCTGTGTGAATAAGGGGTTGCAGAAACTGGCCCTTATATTGTAATGTAATCACAGATTTATTCAGCTCTGCAATCAGCCACTCGTCTGTGATGATCATCTCAGGGTCCTGCCAAGAGTTTCTGGAAGGCTCTGTGCTAGTTCTCTACTGATCACATAAACCACCAAAAATTTACCTACATATTATTTTCCACTAATTCAGATCTGTGTTCTGAGGGAAAGGAGAAGGAATCATAAGGAATATAAAAAATGCTGCTTCTGAACATTAATAAAATATCCATGCATACCATGCCCAACAAAAACAAACACACTGAAAAACTGCAGATACAAATAAAATCTTCTGTTAAGTTAAAAAAAAAAAAAAAACCAGGAAAAAACTAAAATGATGGGGTGAAAAAGGCTGAAAAAGCAAGATTTAAAGAAAGGAAATGGTTTGAAATGTGCATTTGGAGAGAAAAAAGATATCCAAAGATCAGCATCTCTGAGAACAGCCCATTTACCAATGTCTAAATAGCTAATAACTGAATGTAAAAGTGTCTCCTCAATCTAATAAAAATGTACTATTCTATTATTTACTACAGTATAAACTTTAAAACATTAACATGGAGAAGGTAAACAGAAAACTGAATGTTTACTATGTCGAAGACTAACATTGCTTTCCAAAGTTTGAGTCAAATATTGCTACTAATAATACTGACAGGAATATTTCCCCTGGCGTGAATGAAATTACTCTGAGTCAGAGTATACAGAAGAGCCGAGTTTGGCCATTTGTCTCTTTACTTTGTAATATTCATTTCCACTGACTCCCCTGTGCTTTGAACACCTGGAAAAAGCCATGGACTCTAGCATTAGCTAATGTCAGGACCCTCAGTTCTTTGTATGAGATGCCACATTTTTTTTTTCATTTCTGGTGTGTCTACCCCCCTGGAAGTGTCACTGTTATTTTCTTGTTCAATGGCTTGTATCTGGCACTTTCAACAAATATTGTCCTCGCTCTCTACACTTTAAAATGATAAATGCATCACCTGGAGGCTGTATCCACCAGTTCCTGTATAATACTTCTCTCTTAAAATGTGACATAACATTTTAGAAGTGGAAAATTAACATTCCAGAAGGAATTCTCAAGAGGGAAGGACATGTGCAAGTGCAACCATGCAGTGAACTAATCTTTAACCAGAAAATGCCAATGTACTCTTGAAAATACAGATAAACGCTACAATGAGGCACCAGTTAAGCAACTAAATATAAATCACACAAAGCCAGCAGTGGCAGACACTCCTTCTGTCTGCTCAATTGTTAGTAGTTTTTCTCCAAACTAGAGCGGTTTTCCGTGATGCTAGTGAGAACTTTTGCTAGCACAGCTTCCATACACTTGAAATTTAGCATCAGGGGAAGTATCAAAAGCTGCACCCAGGGTGCTAAGTGTGTCTGAGGTACCCCCTGAGGCAGCAGTTCCCAGTGATGCAGACTGGCCCATGTCCCTGTGCCGATGGCCCGGCTCTCAGGGCAGGCTGTGCACGCACCGTGCTTCGGAACACTCAGCCTGCAACTCTTCAGAAAGAACATTTACCACAGCACTTGTCTCCAGATCTCAAATGTAAGACAGGCATACCCTGAGAGCACCCCACCCTCCCCAGCCTTGACTTTGACATGAGAGGATCCTTTGCAGTGCTGGTTTTCCATCAGCTCAGGTGCCCAGAAGAAATCTTTTACCATGAGGATGATGGGGCACTGGCATGGCCTGCCTGGAGAAGCTGTGGCTGCCCCATCCCTGGAAGTGTCCAAGGTCAGGTTGGACAGGGCTTGGAGCAGCCTGGTCTAGTGGGAGGTGTCCCTGCCCACGTGCCCTGATTTAGGACAAATTTGGGAGAGAACCTTCAAATAGGGTCCCTCCAGAAAGCAAATTCAAGCAGCCCCTCCGCCAGGTGGTTTGGGAAAAGATTTCCTTGGAGAAAAGTGGAAAAAAACTGTTTATTTAACAGAAATTTAATAATATTAAACAATAAAACCTCTTGCTGTTTGATGAAATGGCAAATCCAGTAAAAGTGCATTTCACAAGGTGTAGGACAGTTCACTCAGTCTCTTATCAGTCCCTCCGGTGCCGGATAGTGTCGAGGCCCAGGCCCTGGTGGGCCACAGGCCTGAGCTCCCGGGGTTTGGCTGGGTGCTCAGTCCAGAGCAGGTCTGAACAGATCCAAGGAAAAAGGAAAAAAACAGTGCAGGGAACTGCTCTGCCTCAGCTAGCTAAAACTAACTAACAGCAAAGGTGAGTTCTGTCCCACTGTCTGTCCATGCTGCAGACACCACAGTCCAGGAGCAGGATGGGGGACAGTGAGGGCTCTTTCTGAACACAAACTGTGGCTTCTTCTTCTCCCCACTTCACTCTCAGAGCCAGTCTTAGAGGTGCTGAACTTAATATGTAACACAAACAAGATGACTGGGGACACCAATATCATAAAGTCACCCCAGGACACCATGGCAGGGGGATTGAAACCAGATGATCCCTTCCAAGCCAAAGCATTCCATGACTCTAAGTTTTGACCCTGAAAGGTAGGATGTGGTTGAGTTTTGACCCTGAAAGGTAGGATGTGGTTGAAGGGTGGTGCAGTGCCAGACATTGTCCTGCAAAACACTCCCTGGATAATCAGGATGTGCCCCCCCAGAACTGCCCTGGCTGCAGCACAGGTGATGAGGTGTGGCTGCAACACTGGGAAGTGATGTTCCCACATCAGTGCAATGTGTTCTCTTCCACACCAGAACATTATTTGGTTCTTTCCTGAGAACAAAGCTTGTTGCAGCTGAGTAGTGACTTGTTATTCAACATGTGATGGTAACTTCACTGGAGGAAAAATGTCTTGTTAATGTGAACTAGAATTGTCCTGTTTCTAGTTCACATTCACAATTTCTTAGATTAAGATTTTCTGTCTGTTTTAGGAGCAATTTTGGGACCAAAGAATCTACTCTGGAACTCATCCGGGAACTCCAGAAATTCCCTGCATAACAGGTTGAGCCTTCCATGTCTAGAAAAGGCCACAAAAAATCCCTTAAAAGAATTTTATAATTGCACTGACTTCTTACAGAGCTAACTGTGCCAGCTGGAAGCTGAATTTCACACCAGTGGTCAGCAGTGTACCTCCTGAAGTGAGATCTATTTTACAGCCAGGGGCACAATATGACCTAACATTATTAAAGGCCAGAAGAGGATTCAGCTCCCCTTTGCGAGCAGTATCACTGACTATTCTTGTGAATTACTGCTTCTCAGAAAGGGAGGTGGAATACTTACAATCTTTTTTAACATCCAAAGTAAATAGCAAGCTCTTATATCCAACAGAAGTTACAACAATATTTTCGTTATGAATAATTTAACCTAGTTTTCCTCAAAATAGGGGATATTAATAATTCTTAAATTCTTTAAAGCCTTTCAAATTAACCCATTTTATTGCTATAAGTCCAGACTTTAAAAATCCAAGTTGCTTTTTACTGTACAAGTATGCCCTATGGGATTGCTCTTAGCATATATTATCATTTGGTGTGAGTAAATCAATATCCAGCAGGCCATAATTTGTAGTAATAAATCAGATTTTACTGTGCAAGTTCAGAGGTGAATTGTATAGGGAAGTTCATGCAGATTTGAAAAGTGAAGAAAGATATAAAAGTATTAAAACGTAGGGCTCCTTCTTATCACTTTATAAAAGGTCTGAAATTTGGAAAACTTGCAATAATTTCTCATTATTTCTGTAAATTGCTCATAATTGTATCCAAGAATAAAGAGGAAAAAAGTCAAGCCAGTACTTAGCTTGAAGTATTAACTACACATTGTTCTCCTGTAAGCACTCAACAGATCTCGTCTTGTTAAAATTATGGCAAATTGGAACAGCAGCTCCCTTCTGAATCAACCTTCATTTCTGTCTTTCCCTGCTGAAGATTGTTACATTTTAAAGTCACAAATTATTTTTTATTTATTCCCCTAAAAAATGCATGCATGGTCCCAAAAGCCATAATACAACATCCCGCAGTACCCACAAATGCAGTACTCATTATTACAAATTATTAGATTACTTAATCTTCTTTGCCAGTTCCTTCTTTAAAAGAAATAAATAAATAAAATTCAAAAAACAAAAATCACAGTCCCCCTATACAAGCTTAAAATGCAAGACAATAAAACTAATAGTAATAATAATGATATGTTTCCTTGGTCTTTTACGGCACAGGAAACAAATGCCTGTTGACTTGTATTACAGGGATATATACACATTGCAAGCTGATACACGGCTGAGTCAGTCAGTTCCTTACCCTGAGGATGCTCACCCTGGGTAAAAAATGTTCACTTGTTTTTTAGGATCTGGAAGGAGCTATAGGAATGAAAAGCCACGTTGTTCCTGTTTTGAGTCCTTCCCTTTAAGAGGAGAGAACCATCTCTCAGACCTTTGACTCCAAAGGCCTCTCTACCAACAGCAGGATTTGGTGGCATTTCTTTCCTTTGCTCAAATAACTGTGCCTTGTCTGGAAATTGAAACAGGGTAGCATCAGCCCACAGGCTGATGCCAAATCCCACTTGGAATGAGTACCTTGTCCTGGCTTTGTAGCTTTCTTTATCCTGTTCCCCAAACCCAGCTTCTGCTCCAGAAATATGTTCATTCACCTGACCTTTCCCATTTACCTGACTCCTTTCTTTGTCAAGGATTGTTTTCCTTCCATTACAGTCAATGGGAGTAAGCAGCTGATTACAAAGGGAATTTCTGAGTAAGAAAAGGCAAAAGGAAAGTCATGCTCTGCATTCTGAATCACCCAAACCATGATATAAGTAACACAATAAGATACAAAATCTCATTCTCCTGGAAAACAATTATGATCAGAGGTGGTGTAAAAAGAATATGAGTTCTGCATGCCCTCAGAAATCCCTACATTGGTGATGAAATCAAATCTTCTAAGATCTCTTGAAGAGAAGTTACATTATTTACTTAGGCTACCAGTCATCTGGAGCTGAGTCAGGTGAGCTCTGAAGACTTAATTTTTCAGCTCTTAACACTGTCTGGAAGTAACATATTCCTTGTAGGTGTAGACAGTATACTCCAACTCTTTTTCTCAGTCTGGATGTCTGAAAATTCCTTGAATAAAAGAGAAGACTGTTTGAAATAGAAAGAAAGTACACATCTTCATGTGTCAGAAAACTCTACTGTAATTTATGTGATGACATAGGAACCTGTGTCAGTTAAAACCCAATTGATTCTTGGGTTGGGTATCTTTAGGGAGAAATTAGAGATATGAAAATAGAAAACTGTGCCTTCCTTCACTTGTCTGTAGGGTCAGGAGTTTTCCCCCATATTAACACCAAGTATAACTAGATTAGAGAGTCATAAGGTTTGTTGTGGTTTGTTTTGGCTGTAGCAATAAGAATACACACATGCACAGCCCTCATGGGCAGCTGCAACCATGATTTCATTATTTTATATTTTAAATAATAATAATAATAATAATAATAATAATAATAATAATAATAATAATTTATATTATTTCATTGTATTATTTATTACCACACTTGAGGGAGTCCAAGTGAAGACCAGTGTCTAATATGGCAACACAAAGCTTCAGGTTCATACAGTATGGGAAATGCAGGTGGTGTCTCCAAATCCTTGGACTTAGATTCTCTGGACAATCCTGTGCAACAGTGACATCTGTGGCATCTTCAACAAACATTCTTAGAAAATGTCTCTAATTAGTCACCTCTTCTTATCTTTATTTTATTTTGAAATGGAATAAACTTCAGGATTTCAGCACAATCTATTTTCTGTCACCATTGTGCTGCAAAAATACATGCAAAAAAAAGAGGTAAATCAATTTTGGAAGCCAGAAATGGAAACATTGGATCAGACTAATCAAACCAGAACAAGGTAGGTGGCTTGATCTTCAGGAAAGAGTTCTGATATAGGCTCTCCTTCTGCCTCCTTTGTCAGGCAAAGGTAAAAACAGCTCATTAAATAAGCTGAAATTCCTAACCTGTTCTTTCACTCCCACTCTTCCAGTACCTGCCTCAAACAATTATGCAGAGACTCGAACACGGGCTATGTAACATATTCTGGGAACATACAGTAAAAGAACCTTATTAGCTGTCTCCATTAGCTGAAATGAGCAGGAGCAAAATAGTTAGTAAGCTGAATTTTAGGTGTAGGGCATTACACATCCCACAGAGATAAGAGAGAAAATTCACACCTCATTTAAAAGCTGTCAGAGTGTAGGCTGGGAAAGATAATACAGCACTGGGTTACACTAAGATCAGGTACTGGGCAACCAGAAAAGGTGGAAACTTAAGCTCAATTTCTGAAGCTTAATTTTGCTGCAGGGTCAGATTCCCATGTTGCTGGGTAGCTGAAGAATCTCACAAGGCAGCCAGTCAGGCACAGAACAGTTCACTGCAGGTCTCTTCCCACAGAAACCATGGGAAACTTCCCACAGAAATCTGCACTGAACAGGGAGACTTTGGCCCTTGCATGCCTCTTGATTTCTTGTACCTGTTCCTTATTTCTAGGAACAAGCAGTTACAGTCATGAATGACCAGCCACACAGATGCCATTCCTCCCTGTGCCATTTGCCATCCAAGAGTCACACTGAAATCCACAAGTGCCACCAGTTTCTCTCTGGATTTAAATACAATGGAAAGAAAGAATTAAAAGTGAAGACAGCCGAGTCTTCACTTTCCTGAAGCAAATATAAGAGCTGAAAATTAAATCTTGAAAACTTGAAAACCATTTCAAGAACAGACATTTTGGCTTCTGTGTTTGATGGAGAATTGGAGATAAGTCTGAAAGAAGGATGCTTTGGGCTGATGGTCCTAGAGGCAAAGCTTGGCATGGGGAGAAGATCTTTGCAGAGTGTGGTCTGTAACTACTGTTTATCTAGCCATTGATGGGAAAAATCATTGAATGATTTGGGTTGAAAGGGGCTTGAACGATTATCTAGTTCCAACTTCCCTGCAATGAGCAGGGACAGGTTTCACTAGAGCAGGTTGCTCAAAATGCCAGCCAGCCTGGCCTTGAACATTGCCAGGGATAGGGCAGCCACAGCTTCCCTGAACAAGCTCTGCCAGTGCCTCACCACCCTCACAGTAAAGAATTTCTTCTGAATATCTAATCTACACCTACCCTCTTTTAGTTTAAATCAAGTGCTACACTTCACACATGGGCATCACTTTCCCCATGAGTAAGCAAAATGAATTTGGCAACCTGGCCAGGACTGCCACCCCTGCCAAGCCTACTGAACCACAAAACAACTTCCCCCAGGGATTCTCGGGTATTTTAAAATTGTCTAAACTGAATTGACAACACCAGCTGCACCATTCAAAACTGCAAAAAGCCTTGCAGTGCCTAGCCTTCTACCAGCACTCCAGACATGTTTTTTTCAGAAATTAATTAGAGTTGAGAGTGAATTTGAGAACAAATTTTTCAATGAGAAATCTAAAACTTAGTTAATAAGATGACAGTGCTTTTTTCCTAATGGAAAACCAGTAAGGAAGGGGTGGTGTCTGTATTCCCCCACACAGGGGGAACTGATAGTCCACAGATGTGAGACAAGCATGGGTGCTTTTCATTTTTTGTTACAGCAATAAGTCCCTGCATACCACCTCATGAAACAGCTTGTCTAAAATTCTGCTTGACAAATGTATTCTCAAAAGTGCTCTCAGACATTTGTTTCATCTTCATTAGCAGGTCAACCATTTTTAATAACAAATTTTGAGGACAGGTGAAAAGGGAGACATTCTCTTGCTGACAACTATTGTTGAAAATTAATTTTAATTTGTGTGTAACCAAATTAACATGGAGCAAACAGCATCTGAAACAGTTAGGAAGAAATTAAATCTCTCCATGAAGACACCTGTACTTGTGATTTAGAAAAATATCCATTTTGATGGCCTAGTATATAAAGACAGGTCATAAAGACAACATGGCAGCTGCTACTGTCATGTTCTTGATGTAACAACTCAGGTGGAGTTAAAAGCAGGACATGTTTGTTTTCCTAGATGCAAAAGCAAATGAGCTGTTGTCCTAAATAATTCTGGTTATATATAATGGAGATGTTCTATTCTTATCCTATTTATGGGACCAGATCCTCATCCCTAGAACACTCTACACTTGATAGAAGATTTTTTGACTGTATAAAGCCCGGGCTGATGATCTGACACTATGTATCCCTGATTTCTCTTTCCCAAAATACAGAGAACTCTGACATTCTAGTACAGCAAGGGATGCATCTGGGATCCAGCTATCCCTTGCCTAAATAAAGCAGCCCACAGATTAGATCAATTTGTTCTAGGAGTCAAAATAAAGAAGGAATAGAAATGTGACAGAAATTTACTCTTGTCTACCTAAACAAAAGAGTAAGAACACTCTCCACAAACACATGAAAAAAATAAATGCATATTGCAAATATGGATTTATTTTAGACTGCAAAGTCTACTGACATCTTTACCATGCCCATGCAAGATCTTGACATATCTTAATGGAGAGAGTGACTACACAAACATATCAAAGGCAATTTTGTTCTAGATTAGTTTTCACACATCTTAGAAGAGCACTATGCAAAGGATGCAGAGCCAGGGCTGACCTAACTAACTCCAGAACCAACTTGCTGCTAATTCAGTCTTTTGGGTGGTCAGGCTTATTTCCTCATGTACTACACAAGACCTCACTTTTGAAAGGAAGTTACTGTACCTCCAGCTGACTCTGCCAACCCTCACCAGAAGGACCAGCTTTACTGATCCTCATTCCTGAAGGCATGGTACTGGTCTTTCACTTCTTTAAATTGCTTGAAGAAATTGAGCTTAATTAACTTATGAAAACACACTACTAAATCAGAATCTATTCTTTGGAAGTAACCAGAATTTCTCCTTGTTTTCAGGGAAAGAAAAACACTTTATTTTCCTTAGCTGATAATTCCAATTAAAAAATGTACAAATCACATCAGATTAATTAAGTTTTATGTGAAAGTACAAGTGTATATATTTTACTTATTAATGTATTTCATTTGCACAACTCCGGTTATAAATATTGATCTGTTTGGACCATTAACTGAAGTGCAGCTTTAAAAATAGAATTATTAAATTCAATAAAACCTAAATTTAAGAATAGCAATTTTTGTCTTTTAATACAGCAGCCATCAGCTTAGCAGAAGTCAGCTGGACTGAAGAAGAAACAGCTATGAGGCTGTTTCCTACAGCAGCCTCTGAAATGGAGATTACAAGTGTATTCTTCAGCTGTTAAGAAGAAACTGCTAGTTTAGTATTGGCAAATGGCTTAAAACAGTCACCATAAACAGATAACATAGGGTATCCAGTGCCAAATGTGTTTAGTAGGTTAAATGAGAGTATTAACCTTAAATGCAATGAGATTTCTTGTCCACATCCAAAGTCCCTGGTGCGGGTGGTACTTGTCGTTACAACTCTGCATTCTGTGTCATCTGAGACTTGCAGGCACTGCACTCTGGCCATGGTCAATCAAACCCTCAAAGATCACAAGGGCACTGAGAGGTTAATCATTATCTCTCTGTTATTCTTTTGCAAGGAAGGTAGGAATCTCAGGGGTAAGAGAAGCATGCACAATGAAAAGGGGAAGGAATAAATACGTTATAGTTTTCTACCAAAAGGTAAATCCATTTGTGCGTGTTGGATTTATCATGATCAGAAAACAGAGCCTACACGATCTCGAATACATAGAACACAGAGTGATAGCAGAGTTAAAGGTGAAACCAAGAGGAAAATTGGAGTTTGTCCAGGCTCTGTCTGCAGAAGGGGTGATACTGATGCTAACGGTTGCCCAAGAAGACTCAAGAGCTTTGTTATGATTTGTAGGGTGGATGGATCTCGGAGAGCACTTTGCAGCTTACATGTGACTGGGTGAGGAGAGAAGGTAGGGCTGAAAACAGCCCACAGTGACCCTGCTACATCAGGTACACTAGGGGTGCTGGGGAACCCCCTCCAGGTCACGACTCAGACATCAGACCAGTCCCAAATCTGCTTCTGAAATAGCTGAACTTTTTACCCAGGCTGGGAAGAGAAAACCAGATCAGTTTCAGCTTGGTCTGACCTAGCATGCAGCAGATACCAAGTGGAGGCTCACAGAGTTTCCTACTTGCTGAGCTACTGTCCTCTTAAAACAATCCAATGCAAGTAAATGCTATTTAAATCGATTGTGTGCATTCACAGACAAAATTGGTTTAAAATTTATTATGTGTTGTGGCTCACCATGTTGAGAGAGAACAGAACATACATTTTAAAAAACAAGCAGGTTTTCTTAAAATAATCAAACATTCAATAAAAGAGGCTTATTGCTGCCATCTTTATTTGTTAGGATGGGGAATGGACTATTTTACTCTTCTTGCAAGCTAAGCATTGTTGAATAACCATGGGAAGGATACAGAAATTTTGCTTTATTAATTTTAGTAATAATTTCAATTGTCTTTGAATTTATTTTACTCTTGATTTAAATGTATAATGCAGCGTATTCATCTCTGCAGTTCTTGAATTGCCCACTTGCATAAGAAAACACACTTCAGAATATGCTTATTAAAGAACATAATGGCTTTGAGGGATTTTTAAAAGCAAAGAGACATTATAATCTTCTTTCACTGTAGTAGTTGCATATTTCAAATGTAGACAACGTTTGCTTTACAATTATTAATTATTATGGCTGCCAGATGCAATTAAAGACCACCTTGTGCTCTTCCTATGGCTCCCTTCAAGCATTCACCATGTAAGCCATTACTGAAATAGCTAGATTAGAAAATTCTAATGGCTAGCATGTGTATGATATTTACTCCTCAAAACCCTAAAATAACTTGCAAAAGAGGGGCATTATTGACCTGTTGTTCTGAGGAGGAGAAGTGAAGGGTGGAGACATTCAAGCAAAAGCATTTGCCTATTTGAGGTAATTCCACTTGTAGGAATTGTGCGTGGAGAGTACAAAGCCTTTTCAAAAGCTTTTCACCACACAGTGAAAGGACTTTAAAAAAGCTTTCAACAAGCTTCCTCTTAAAGGGCTTTTAATAAATATTTTCAAAAATACTCCAAAAAGAAAAGGAGGGAAGAGTGAGAGGACAAATTTGTTAATGCTCAATTATTCAGAAGAGGGGAAAGGAAAGGATGCTGTAAAAGCACACAGTAATATAGCACCATAGTGTAGAATAACATGAAAGCCAAAATGCAGTCAGTAAATATGCAGTGATGCACCAGGAGACACAATTTAACCTGATATGTGCAAGGACAGGCTCTGAACTATCTGCCCTGTGTCCAGAATGAGAACTCCCAGTCACTGCAGCTGATTCCATAAAAACATCTTTTGACCCAAGAAAAACACTGGGGGTGCTTGGAAATACCAGGAAACAAATAGAGAATCAGGCAGCAAATGTAATTATTTCTTTTTATAAACCCATGGTGTGCTCATAGCTCAACACTGCCTGCAGTTCTGACTTTCTGGTCAGAAAAGCTGTACAAGGGTGAGAAAACATTCAGATGAGGTATCGAATAGACAAGAATAATGACCAAAGGGAAAATAAATAGATTAAGAGTCTTTGCAGAGAAAAGAGAGAACTGAGAGTAGATGTGACATGAATTAACAGAAATGTCAATAACATTGAGAAGATCATTAGGAAATTATTTGACTTTTCACAGTGCAATAAAGAGGGGCAAAGAATGACATTAACAGGTGACATGCTGAAAACAAACAAAAAAAAGAGGGCATTTTTATAAGCAGCACAACTGAACTGAGAAATTTCTTCCCCAAGATTATTTTAAATTATGTTTATTCTTACCAGCTCAAAAACTGGTAAGAACAACAGGGCCAAATCATAGAAATTATTCCACCAAGGATGATAAATCCAAAAATAATGTTTATAAACAAGGATTTTGTTAAACTACAGATTGCTGGAAGCAGGGACAATATGCCAGGGAGCCACAACTGTATAGTTTCCCTGGTGTGGTGACTTTCTCCAGCATTCAGTACTTTCCTGCTGTTGAAATCCAGCTACAGGCTAGATGAATCTTACCACCCCTTAAAAAATGCCATGGTGGTCTGAAGAGGGCCTCCACAAACAGAACTATTGTTGCTAATATAGATACTTCTGTTGGTTATAGTGGTCAGTGGGCTTGGTCAAAGAAACCCAATGGACCCAAACAGAATTTGATGCCACAGATGATACCAACATCTATGAATGATTTCCTCTTGGGTGGAAGGATGAAATATTGACTATGTTGAAATCAGCAGAAATTTTGTCACCCCTGCAGCAGAAGCAGGATCTTACCTCCTTCTACCTTACTACCAAGACTCAAGTCTTCCCGACATATCAGGTTTGTTCCTGTCAACATGAAAGGACAAAAATGCTTCCAAAGCACAGAACTTTGCAGCATGCTGTGCTGGTGTTGGCTGGGGACAGTTTAATTTTCTCCACAGTAACTGGTCTGTACCTATGCCCTATGGCTGTGGTTTGGATTCGTGCTGAAAACAGTATTGAAGATGCAGGGATGTTGTTATTGCTGCTTGCACAGAGTGAAAGCCTCTTCTGCTGCTTGCACCACCTCACCAGCCACTGGGCTGGGGCTGCACAAGAGGCACACAGCCAGGACAGCTGATCCCAGCTGATCCAAGGGATATCCCACATCATATGGCATCATGATCAGCATGGAAAGCCAGGGGAAGACTGGAAGGGGGATGTTCAGAGCGTTTGCAAGTCAGCATTACGAGATGGAGCCCAGCTTTCCAGGGGATGGCTGCACACCTGCCTGCCCATGGGAAGTGCTGAATGAATCCCTTGCTTTGCTTTGCTCCTGCACAGCTTTTGCTTTTGCTATGAAGCTGTCTTTATCACATCCCATAGGTTTTTTCACTTTTCCAGTTCTCCTGACCCTGTGAGTAGGGCAGTGAGAGAGTGCTTGTGTGGTACTCAGTTGCTGGCTGGGCTTAAACCACAACTCATCTCTTCAACACAACATGAAAGTGTTTGAGTAGTAAGAGCTACAGGACTTCCTTCATACTAAAACAGCATACAAAAATGTATGAGCACTGTGACTCTGGAATTGGTCTGTTACAGCCAGTCTTATCAACACATTAGCTCTATTTTAACATTCAGATAGTGGAGGTTGAAAGCAAACCTGATTTTGCATCTTAAAGAGAGGCATGTAAAATGTTTTATAGGCTTTCCCACTTTATTTGAAGATTATCATAAAGTGAGATTTTTTCATACCACAAAGAGTGTAAACCATAAACCTTTTAAGACTGCTGACAGTTATCACAGTTTTTTTCAGAGAATGATCTGGTCTATATCTTCATCAGAATTGAAAGCACCAGAACTTAAGTTAGAAGTCCACAAGTTAAAATGAACTGCCCCTAATCGAACAAAGCCTCCCTGAAAAAAAAAATATAGTTATATGGATTCTGCCAGCGCATTTTCTTTGGCCTTTTAAAAAACATTTGAATCAAAAGATTATTTGACTTTTAAAAATGAGCATGGATTTCAAAAATCACTTGATATAGTATTACTCAGGGGATGAAACATAGTGTTAGGAACTAGAGAATGAGTAAACAACCTCACGCAGCAATATACATTTATCATATTAACATTTTCTTGATCCACACAAAAACAATAAAGGAATGAAAACAGATTTTTTCATTCCTTTCTTGTTTAAACCTGCTAGGAAAACCTCTCTATAAAGCAAAATTTTCTGCACATGCCTGGCCCCATTTATTAGTGAGAGTAATTTCAATATTTCTTTAGGAACAGCAATTTGCTTAATTGTGGCTTAGCAAGATGGCTGAAACTGCAGAGAGACAGACAGATTTTTAGCCATGACAATTCATGAGGTGAACTAATATCGCCTTGACAAATGAATCAAATTTTTGGATTTTAAGTCCAACAGATGAAGCTAGTCCACTGAAGGTTTTAATAATAAGAAAGGGGAAAGGAGATGAACTATATAGATAATTATAACTATATAGCTAAATTATTGTAACTAGACAGTTGGAAAAGCAGAGATAGTTTGGACTTGTAGCAGGTTAGATCTCATGAAACCAAGTAATGGAATAAAAACCTTAACAAAGAATTAAAACAAAGATGGAGGACTTTAATTGAAAACTTGATCAATTAGCACAGAGGCCATAAGAAGGAGGCAACAGAGCATGAAATTTGATTAAACTAAACCATACGTCCTACTTCATTTTCAGCGATGTCACAAAACTGATGACCTTGAAAAGAGAAGACATTAGAAGAGTGTAAAACAGCAGTTATCTCAATGCTGGCTAAAAAAGAGAACTGATAATAAATATTGTACAGCAAGGAAGCCTTAAATTAAAATCACATATATATTCAGAATGGAGAGATGGGTAGTCATAAATTGCAGTAATTGACACACAATCCAAATTTATTACAATGGATCTATGCAGAGGGAAAGTGAGAAAATGCCCTAACTCCACAAATTTGACAAACAGAGCAGATCACACTCCAGCTCGCTGACTACTCAGATTATTGTTTGATTGTAGGCATGATTCTACTGCATTAGGTGATCTTTTTGTAATCAGTAAAGTAGATTAAATTCTAAAGATGCACTGAGCATCTTACAGTAACACAGCACTGGAGTCACAGTGCGATTCTTCTGTTTTGACCCAAAATAAAATCAGAAAAAAGGTACTACTTCACCCACATCATGCTACAGTAACACTACCAAGAGCTCCTTTTTTTGATGGGTGAAATGATATGTGAACCTGATACACTGCTTTGGATACAAGATGTCTTTGTTCTTGCTGCAGATGGGTAAAGCTCTCCATTGCTCTCACAGACCCCTTCAGCACATGCCCACCCAGCCACAATCCCATATTCTCATAGGACTAAATGCAAGGACTCTGACATGTTCTTATTGCCATACAGAACCACCAACAGCAGTCCCAATAACATGGGGCATACATCTTGAGCTGCATTTCAGCTCTATCCCAGCTATAAACAAACAAATTATGCCTTTCTGGCCTAAATCCTGCTAAAACAAAAGTTCTCCTTTAGTATTTTTTCACAACTTGGACTGACAGGGAGACATTGTGCAGCTTCAGGGCTTTATGTCATGTGGCTGTGGTGGTTTTTTTTCTCTACAGTGCTCCTTAAAATTAGATTTATGTCATGTAGAAATACAGCTTAAGTGATTTTGAGGTGTATTTTTTCCAAAGTGTCATGTCCTTGCAGACATGCAATGCCAGTAAGATTTGAATGAGATCATCCCAGATTGCTTTTGAGAGTCCCACTTATTGTGAATTCCAAAACAAAACAATATCAAACATATATATATATATATCTCAATATATATCATGTGATGGGTTTATCATTGTTCTGATAAAAAAATGTTATGAGTAGAAATTCCTTATAAGAAATTTGAAAAAGTTATTTTTAGATTGAAGAGGATTTACAGCTTGGTCTACCTGTTTGTGTATACTCAATGTAAAATAAACTGATTGCAAGAGAATAATATTAGTATCATGTCATTTTCTGTTACAATGTCAAAAAACAAAAAAAGAATATTTAATTTTATGATGGCGAAAGTGAAAGGAATTTCTGCATGTCATGTATCAGTACATACTGCAATGTAATGTCTTGGAAATAACTATAGCAGTTCAACACAATGAAATAGGTTGTCCACACCTCCTGCTTCTTGCTTTACCTCCCTCTGCAAAAACAAAAGGGAAGGGACAAGCACTGGTGCAACACTGATTTGCAATGGTCAGGGCTCAGGTACATCCTGTCCTGGGGCACCAGTGTAAAGCACAGAGAACACTCACAGCTGTGAGAAACATTTCTTTTTTTTCCAAATCATTCATGAGTAGTTTTGGTTTTAATCTATTCCCTTACTTTTTAGTTCCCTTTTGAATGGTCCAACAAATGTTTTTGCCTGAAAATTTCACAGTTTGACGCTCTTAGATCTGCCCTAACCTATTCTTCTCTAATTCTGTGGGAAATGGAGAAAAAAGTCTGCAAACACTGGGCATTTTTTCTTATACATTTGCTTACATTTTCCTCGGGCTGAGAGAGTACTCAGAGTACTGAGCAGAGGCCCTCATATTCTTATAAGGCAGTTGTATTTTTTTATTTTCTTCTTCAGCCTGTGCACAAACTCCCCCTTCCAAAGTAATGAAAGAAAACAGTTTTGAGTCAAATAAACACTCATCTAAACAATATCAACATGCAAGGAGAATGAGTATTATTAATGAAAACTGATCGTTTCCCCTTTTTTTCCAATGAAGCTTAGAAAAATTTGCATAAATTTGGTTTTTGATATCCTTTCCTTTCCTTTCCTTTCCTTTCCTTTCCTTTCCTTTCCCTTTCCTTTCCTTTCCTTTCCTTTCCTTTCCTTTCCTTTCCTTTCCTTTCCTTTCCTTTCCTTTCCTTTCCTTT